>NC_061116.1:132124904-132220616 GCF_002878395.1 Capsicum annuum | reverse complement strand
AGATATGCATGTACAATATGATATGCTCAGTTTTCAGTTATGTCAGCAATGAAATCATGATCCATTATTCATGATATATAATCATTTAATTTGTCTTTTCTCTCATCTCAGCCAGTATCATTCAAGGATGAATGTTCCCAAGGGCGAGATATTATAATACCCCATATTTTGGACTAGAATAAAAATCCATCATTCCTATGCGTGGATGTTTCAAAATCCTCGAGTACTATATAAATTTAGTGTGTTAATCAATTATGCAGTGTGGGAATTTATTTGAGCATGAATTTAGATCATAGAGGTCCGCTAACTCAAGTACAAGTTGAAAGCTTTCCTATCATTCAAGTTTTAGTGAGCATCAAAACTTAGGTCAACTTTAATCGACCATTACTCGTTGTCTCTAATGAACTGGGTGGTTTAATATACATCAAATGAAATATCTTTCAATTTTATTTCCAACGATATCAATTTTTCCTAAATTAGATATCGGAGCAAAGAGTTATCCCCATTTTATTCCAGCATGTCAAGCTGGAAAATGGTGACGATGTTTCTGATGGGCTATAACATTCTGATGATATTTCTAATGACGTAGTCAGCCCTGGGCAGAAAATTAGGAATTTGGACCCCTTTTGTGACGACCATTTGTGACAGCCTATAACGGACCTAACGGCCTGTCACGGATGGCATCAAGTATATTTTGTCAACAATTGAGCGACATTTTAGTAAGGGTATTTTTGTCTTTTTCCTTCACGTACCATGACTTATAACCCTCTAGGAGCATATTATCTTCCATTCTCTTTAGTTAAACATCTCAAAAAGCTCTCTCATACACTCTCAACCACAAGATTAGGGTTCTCTCTCAAAATTAAAACTCTTAAGAACAAGCCTTAGGGTTTTTATAGAAGAGTCTATTTCAAGGAAATTTCATTGTCATTCTTCATGAATTCTTAATCTAATCTATACGTAGTGTTCTTCCATGGGTCCCTTTCATCCATAGAGCTCAAGAATCATGTTTTAAATTATAAATTATGATTTCCATGTTGTTTTATGACTATATCCATGTTAATGATTGTTGTTTGGATTCAAGGTTGTCTCTTGATGTGTTTTCATGAATCATATGAATAGGATAATTGGAAACCAATGAATTTGGGTGGTTCAAAATTTCTAAATTTTTTAAGTACACCTATGCTCAATATTATGCATGCAAGGTGTTTGATAAAATTCTTAGGATGCTAGAAATTCATGTTTCCATGGTTCCATGATATCTAAATGACAAGTCCATGTTAGCTATATACTTCAATATAAATTCCATGCTATTGATATGTTGATATTGTTGTGGTATGAAACATGTATGATAATGGAGATATACTATATGTACATGAAATATATCCATGCACTCCCTGCATGCTAAAGATGTTGAATAACTACATGAAGTATAATATCCCTTACTTATGACAATGTGAATTGTGGACTCCAATGTCATGATCAAGTCAGTTAGGTTGTGTCAGTTTCCTTCCATCGAGTCATGGTGGTATTCATGCCCGAAAAATACAGATTTTCCTAGATCCATGTCATGTTGTCATGATACTCTCAGTTAAGCCATGATCTATTGAAATCAGTCAGTCATGTAACTCAGGAAAACTCAGTAATCTCAGTAGGTCAGTATTCTCAATAATATCATTTCTCAGTAACCTCAGTAATCACAGTAAATCTCTGTAACTTCAGTAATCCTAATCAGTCCTCATAACTCATTATATTCTGTCCGTCATTGTAATCCAGTAAAATCAGTTTTAGCTTCGCTAAATAATACCCCTAGTATTAGTTCAGTTAATCAGTATCAATTCAGCCAATCAGTTTAGTAAAGTTATTTAGTTCATCCCAATTATTTTGTTTAGTGTCTTTCAGATAGGAGTAGGATTCAGCACCGAGCATACCTAGGAATGGGGGTTCACCCTCTAGAATAGGACTAAGATCCCTAGAATAAATCCCTAAGTTCCAGAACTACGTTGCCAGTGTAAGTATGAGATGTCACTCGTTAGGTAGGAATGACATACTTTGGGGTCACCCGTTTGCACATTTATATGTATAGGACCAATCCCAGGAGTCACCCACTAGATTAGGACTAACTCCACATCAAATGTCTTTACTGGTGGTGTGGTACTGACACCTTTTCATTCAGGGTAGAGATTGGACCCCAGTAAGCTTAGCTTAGGCCATGTCGGTTAGATAAATACATCCCACAGTTTTAGTTACAAATTCTGGGCTATCAGATACAGTCAACTCAGATTAGTAGTACAGATTCAGTACTATTAGATGCAGTCAATGCTTATCATTATAAATAGACTTCAAGATCACCCATTAGCTAGGAGTGATCTTAACTATGATTAATCAACATTAGAACCATTAGATTCAAAGATCACCCGCTTGATATAACTGATCTCAGGCTATGTCAAATTATCCTTATTATCAGTATACCCATGATTACCAACAAGATAGGACTGATCTCAGATTTAGTTACTCTAAGTTGAATAAAACTTAGATAGTTACATCAGAACATTAACTGTCAGATACAGTCGCTCAGTATCAGTTACATTGGTTAGGGTGATCATCATAGTTATATTAATTATATCAATTTTCTGAACTCATGTATTAGTCATATTAGTTGTTAGAATTCATGATATCAGTATTCAGCTTCAAGACTGTCAGACACAGTCAACCAGACCAGTTCTTCATAATTCAAACTGTAAAAAATAGTAGTTCATCTATTCAGTATCTCAGTATCAGTACACTCAATGTTGTCAGTATTCAAACTCAATATTTAGTATCTCCACGAGTTCAGTTACAATTATGTATGCATGTATGTATTCTCTCGTTCATATTATTTTAGCATTGTTCATGCATATAATCCTTTGGATTTAGCCTACCTCACTCGTATACTCAGTACATTCAGACGTACTGACATATTTGTGCTATGGTGTTTTCTTTCATGTTACAACATAGTTTCAGATACACGAGCTCCAGATCAGTCGTAGCATCCAGCTGCAGAGTTACAGTGAGTCCTCTTCTATTCAAGGCCGATATTATTTTATTTCATTTATTATTTTAGTTCAATTTTTCTAGACAGAGTTAGTTGGAGACATGTTCTAGTTGGAGACATGTTCCTTCAACTCCTTATTCAGACAGTACTTAGAGGCTTTCAGATTTAGTATTTAGATTTAGTTTAGATTTGATTAAGTTTTCAGTTATTTTGGGTATCTTTTACCTATATGGATATTGTGTCTTCACAGATTTTTATTCAGTTGAACCTTATGTCCTAGATGTTCATGTTTTTTGCACTATTACGTTATATATTACAGTGTACAGGTACATATATCAGTCATGGGTTAGCTTGTGGTCCCTTGGGGTCTTAAGCGCCGTGTAGCATTTTGGTTTAGATAATTGGGGTGTTACACTAATTGAGTGAAACTATTTACTCAAGCTGGGATTAAGTTCAGAAGGAATAGATGGGGTACTTGGTCATCATATCTGCCTCTACTTTCAAAGTATCTCCCTTGACTGACTAATTGCACCGAAGAACCTTTACTAGTGCAGCCTCCTTATTCCTCAACCCATGAACCTGACTATTAAGGATTTTAATAGGAACCTCTTCATAAGAGAGGCCATTTTTCACGCCAAACCTTTCTAAGTGCACAATCAATGTGAGATCACTAATTCACTTCTTCAGCGAGGAAGCATGAAAGACTAAATGCACTACTTTTAGATCTTTCGACAAATGTAACTAATAGGATACCTTTCGAAAATGACCTACAATCTCATAAAGACCAATAAAGTGGGGGCTGAGCTATCCTTTTTCCTAAACATTTTAACCTTTTTCATAGCAGAAATTTTAATGTATACTATTCACCAACGACAAACTCAAGCTCCCTCCCCTCTTATTTGTATAGGATTTTTTATGGCTCTGAGTTATTTTCAACCTCTCTCTAATCAACTAAACTTTCTCTCTATCCTTATGGATTACATTAACCCTGTCAATATGGCTTCACCAACTTTAAACCAACCAATAGAAGATCTACACATTCTTCTATTACACATTCTTCTATGAAGTTCCTCAAATAAGGAAATCTTAATAATTGAGTGATAACTGTTATTGTTTGAAAACTCAATTGAAGGTAGATGATCATCCCAACTACCCTTGAAATCAATCACATGTGCTCTCAACATATCCTTTAAGTTCTGAATATTCCTCTCTTCCTGATCATCTATCTACGGATTAAATCCTATACTAAGATAAACTTGGGTACTAAAACCCTTCTGAAATGTCTTCAAAAATTGGTAGGTTAACTGACTACCTCTATCTGAAATGATAGTAAAGGGAATTCTTCGTAATCTAACCAACTCTTTCAACGAGAGTTTGTCTTAGTCCATGACTGAATCTGAATTGTTATTGATTAGACAATGGGCCAACTTAGTCATCCTACCAAAAATAACCCAAATAGAATTATATTGTCGATGAGTACAAGGCAACCCTAACAAAGTTCATGTTCACTACCTCACACTTTTAAGTAGGAATCCTGGTGTCCCAAATCATCCACCAAGTCTCTAGTGCTCAACCTCAACCTACTAGTGATTCAGACACCTAGCCACAAATTCTGTGATACGCTTCTTTATACCACTCCCCAATAGACTTCTCTAAATCATATTACATCTTAGCAGCTCTTAGGTGGATATAGTACAAAGAATTATGCGCCTCCTCTAATATATGTTGTCTCAATTCATCTACATGTTAAACACAAAGTCTGCCTTCATAGCAAAGAACACCATCTCCTTCTTAGGAGAGAACCTCAACCTTCTGACTATAGATTATTACTTTCAAATAAAGCAAAATAGATCACTAACTTTCTTTTTACTAACCTCGTCTACAAATGAGGACTCTAAACCATTCTAAATAAAAATACTACTTTCAACTGAGCCAACCAATTGAATTTTCCAATATATCAACCGAATAAGCTATTTCTTTCTTTACATCCTTTACAACAGCATCATTCCCCATAGATAATTTGCCAAGAGCATCAGTCACAATATTGGCGTTACATGGATGGTACAAAAACACTCATATCAAAATCCTTCAACAACTCTACTCATCTTCTCTGACTAAGATTTAAATCTATCTCGTTGACCACATACTGAAGACTCTTATGATCAGTAAAGCATCAACATGAACCTATAAAGTAATGTCTCCAAATCTGTAAGGAAAAAACCACTACTACAAACTCTAGATAATGAGTCAGGTAATTTTTCACATGAGGCTTAATGTCTCCAAAGGCATATTTTATGACTTTTCCCCATTGAATCAACACAAAATAAAGTCGAACTCTAAAAGAATCAAAATAAACCATAGAGCAATCTAAGTACTCAGGTAGGGTTATGACCTGAGTAATAGTGAGTTGAGTATTCTACTATTTAAAGTTGTTATCATAAGAACCTGACCACTAAAATTTGACTTTTTTTGAGTCAAGCTAAACGTGGAATAAGAAATAGACCATTTTCTCACATTTTTAGTCTTTAAAGAATCAACTCGAATGCATTCATTGGAGTTAATGTGACAAATAAAGGTCACTAACTTCAATCAAAATTTGCACTTACTAAATTTGGCAAATACATAGAGATCCTTAAGAGTCTGAAACATAATCCCTAAATGATTTGCTTGTTCATACTTCAATGAGGATATTATTTATGAAAACTATAAAAAAACATATACAAGTACTGGTTAAATACCCTATTCATCAAATCCATAAAATACATAGGAGCATCCATTAGTCTAAAAGACACGACAAAAAAATTCAAAGTGACTATACCGAGATATGAAGGCCTTCTTTGAAACTCACTGACTTTGAGATGATGGTAGCCTAATCAGAAATTTTTCTTAGAGAAGCAACTTGCACCCTAGGTAAGAATTTTAGAAATTCATTTACCACATGAATTGAACCACGTATTGGGGTTTTAGTCGTTGAATCCATAACCTTGAAAAAATAATAGATACACTCCTTAGAGATCAACATTGTAGCCTTAAGGTAAGAGACAAACCGACCTATAGGTGCTGAGGTACTACCCTTTTACTTTATGACTGGCTCATTTGGAAACTAAAATTAGACTATTCTATTACTACTATCAACTAAGCATAGAAAGAATATAGCCAATCCATACCAAAAATGACATCAAAATATACCATGTCCAACCTTACAAGATCAACTGAGGTGACTAGCTGGGAAATTATAACTTGGAAATCTTTGTATGCCCATTTGGCCATGAACGAGTCATCAAGTAGAGTAAAGACTACAAAAGGTTTTGAGAGAATTTTGAGACTAACAACAAAGTCTACTACGATATAGGAAGTTAAGAAAATAAGTGTATCTCTAGGATTACTAATGCATAAACATAAATATGGAAAACTTGTAACATACCCGTGACAACATTTTAAGAACCCTGTTAATCCTATCGACTTTGAATGGAATAGAACCTATTATAAAGATTTCGACCAACTACACTAAATGAGGTGCCCTTCTAAGTAAGGAAACTTATAGGAGCTTCTGAAGAATTTGACTATCTTCGCTAACGGGCATTTCTACCTTTCTGAAAAGCCATTGGACATTCACTAAGCTTGTGTCCTGGCTTGGTACACCCAAGGAACCCATCATTATCATTCTTAAATTTGTCCTTGTGATTCGTATAATATTTCTTATATACTGGGTTGGTACGGCCAATATTCACACTACTTTTAGACGTAGAGTTGGGTGGCTTATCATGATAATCTTGCTTGAACTTAGGCACTGGGAACTAGAAGAACATGGGGATAGAGCCAAATATTTTTGGCAAAATTGAGAATAATTTCCACTATCTGACCTTTTTCGTGAGAAATTAAAGCTACCTGTGTTGACCCTTTTATTCTCCATTTCCTTCTCCATAACTTTTTTCCCTTAATTTGTTTAGCATGAATCATCATTATGGATAAGTCTATTGCTATCACCATCAAAGTAGTCCTGTACTCCTTGACTACATTCTCCAAAGCACTAGACACAAACTTGCTTATACGGCCCCTAGAATCACCAACTTTAGCCGAAGCTTACCTTCCCAATCGAGTAAACTTAAGGAAATACACCTTCACCCTTATGCCACCATAATTAGGTTTATAAACTCCTACACTTTTGACTTGATTAATTCAAGTGGGAAGAATCTGTCCCAAATTGCAATCACTAACACATCCCATTATACTGGTTCTACATTTTTACCTCTATCTTATTTCTACTACTTAAACCAGATTTAAACTACACCTAGATATTAATAAGTATCCAGGCCAATGCTCTCAGTTGGGCTAACAAACATAGCCTCTATAACCTTCTGGATATTGTCTACAAACTCAGATGGATCCTCTTAAAACTTAGATCCAAAAAACATGGGGATTTATTTTACTGAAGTCTCATATGCTTATTGTTGTTACGTTTATTGTCTGGTTAGCTAGTGACTTAGCAGGTTAGTCTGCAGCCCTGAATTCAGCATGGGAAAATTTATTAAGAAGGCTTTTTAGAGCTAGTGGTGCTTGCTGATTCTCCACCTTGCTCTTATTTTCACTACTCCTTTTGTTGGTTCTCTGGAGGAATACTCTATAAATGTTTATAGAAAGAGTTAGAACATGGTTTTAATAGACCTCACACCCTATCGCACAAAATAAGCACTAAAGAAAGAAAACTTTTCCTAAACTGTTTCATAGCCTCCCACTCGTAAGTATGCCCTATTCACACCTATGAATAAGAATCGATTCAATGCGGCTTTCATACACCCTAGGACTTAACCTAACTTATGGTCTTGAAAAACACTAAGAAGTATAGATAATATAAGGTAAAACAAAACTAATGTAGAAGTTGAACTTCAATAATAGAATAAATATCCAAAGGAAACCAAAACACCATTAAATAAGTTTAAGATCAAAACTTAGCATCTAATTATATCTCTAAAAAGACTCTACTAACATGAGTTGTTGGGATAAGCCCCTAGTAAATTTTAATTATCTTATAATGGGGAATGTTAAATACAAAATTAAAAAGAAGCTGCCTCTAGTCCTTGCATAATGAGGACTCACCAAAATTGCTATTTCTAATACGAGATGATACCCTCCTAGGCTCGATTATGATGATGAGCATCCGAACCTATATTATAAGAAAATATAGCAAAAAGAAAATATATGATTAGAACTTTTAATATACTATGTATGAGATAAGGAAATAACTGATGTGAGTTGAACATAGAACATATAACATGATAAGTAGTGGAAGATCAAGTAATAAACATGTATTGTAAATAGAAATGAATAATTGAATACAAGGCCATGCAAGAATCTAAATCTGAATTATAAATTGTGGATTGTACAAGATACTAATAATCGACATAACCCAATATGAGCTTATCAGGGTCCAACCTATAAACCTAGATAAAAGGTAGTACAGAACTTGCTAAGGGTATAAACAATAACTAACATGATCCACTAAACAAATATTTAAAAGGACTAAGGTGTCAAATATGATCTGAGAGATGATACTTTGGAACCTATGATAGCATCGTAGTTCTAGGACTTAAGGATTTCTACTAAAGGTCTTTTCCATACTGGTTGATTAGCCTTTATCCCTGTGTCCATTAGGTGTTAAGTACTACTCTTAACAAAACAACACTAATAATTGTAATGCTTATTTATTGTAATAATCTAAGAACTAAAATAAATATTCTTTTTGAAGGAAATTCAAAACATGAAAACTGAGGAATATAACATTCAATAGTGTATGCATGAAATCCTAGGTCATTTGGTATTCATAATCTGCCACCTCTAATGAATGAAACTACAATATCAAATTCATTAACTGACTGAACTAATAGAATTCAATGACTTGGGTCTAACAATGATGGATTTCATGGCGTAACTAGGGTTTAGGATCATGATCAAATAATAACCTGATAAATTCTTGCAAAAATGAGAATCATAACTCAATAACACCAACAGACTAAGATATCAATGAATCTACGAATATACATAACCCAGAGTTATGAAGGAGAACTAAAGTGGAGAACTAGGTTAACTTGCAGAATCAATGAGTGAAACAGAACTTAGTGAGGAAAATCTTACATACCTAGAGATAAGAGCTTTGACGAATTTTTTATAGTTGGATGCTTGAGAAAGATGAACCCTAACTAGCCTTGGGAAAAAGGAATCAACTCTTTTTCTCTTCTTAAATATACTATCGAATTAAATTATAACTAATAAGGGATTAGGTTCTTACTAACCCCAACAATGACCCTTGGAATTCCCAAAAAGACATCTTTAATGTTAAAAGAATGGGAAATTTAAATTAAATTTAAATTTGATAACTTCTTTAGGAATTGATTAGTAAGGGAGGTTTCGGCTTGGTTATAGTCTAGGGTGTTCTTGTGGACTTAATTCATGGATAAATCCACTATTATACTATTAAAAGTTGATGATTTACCCTACATGTACTTAAAGCATGGTTCTAGTCAAGGCTTGGATTTCCCAGGGTGTTAAAGCTAAACACTCAGCAAACAAATCACCTACAATTAAGAAGTCATCATTAAATACCTCAATAGTATCCTCAACTATGTTAGAGAGATGGACATTATGTAATGCTGAAAGGTAGATGGGGCATTAGACAAAATAAAATCCATCCTCTTGAATGTAAAAGACCCATATCAACAAGTGAAAGTGGTCTTCTATTTGTCTTCACAACCAGTAGAAATCTAATTGTAAATTAAATAACCATCAAGAAAACAATACCATCCTCTGCCAGCAAGATAGTCTAAGTCAAATCCATTTAAGGTCTAAAAAGTGAACCTTTTCCCTCTATGCATCCAGCTTTCTATAATCCATGCAAACACGACATCTAATGACCTATATCATAGTAATAAGCTAATTCTTCTCTTGGGAACCCCCGTAATTCTATCTTTTTTAGGCATACATTGTACTGTTCTCATCTATTTACTATCGATAATAGGGTAAACCATACTTGCATCTAACCACATGATAATTTCCTTTTTTACCACCTCATGTATTGGTGATTATCGTTGATTGATGATAAATACTCAACTCACATTGAATTTTATCTGTGAAAATTTTAGAGCAATATACCATCCAATGGCCCTATTAAACCTCCTGAAAATGTATGTTGAATCCTCAATTTATGAATTTACCAAATAAGCTACAATAATAACCGATTCGGTAATGTTCACTCCCAAAAATGCATAATGAATATGAGATGGAAGAGCCTTGAGCTCCAAGACTAGAGGCCCCTCAATGGAAGGCTTAGCTAGATGGGTCACTTTATTCTTCAAATCAAGATCTAACTTCTTTGGTGCATAATTGTATAAAACCATACCATTAAGTGTAGTCACCAACTTATTATAAATCTCAATATCATTACCCGTAAAATTCTTAATTGTTACTATAAGTGCCTCGACTTCATGCCTATCCACAATAGGATATAGCAATACATCCTCACCGATTGCATTAATCATTAAAAACACATACATATCCTTTGGTTTCTTCATGCATTGGCATATATTGAAGGTAACCTATTTGTTATTCAATCCATACATCATCTTCTCAGACTTTATTTTAACCAATGTATGTTCAGTTGCAAGGAATGGTCTCCTTAAAATAATGAGAGCCTCAAGAAAAACCCCATAGTTAGGGATGACAAAGTTAGTTAGAAATATATAGATGAAATCCTTAATAAAATATCACACAAGATTCCGACGAACTTTGTCGCAGTGCGTTCTACAATGAGAAGTCTCATCAAAGTTATTTGAGTAGCCCCAACCTCAAATATTTTCAAACTACTAGCGATGCCAAATTAATGCAAGTACGCAAATAAAAAAAGGCTTATGAAATGTTGAAATACCCAATTGTACATAGAATCATTAACACTCTAAGATTGTTCTTCTTCTCAACTAGAAATCAAGAGATGATTGCATTATAATGATACACATTGTCAATGACCTCAAAACTTTTAGTCCTATTTTTAGTCACCAAATCCTTCATACATGTTACATAACCTAGAAATTTTTTAAGAGCCTCAACTAAAGGGATATTCAATGACAACTTCTTCAGCCTAGAGATGAGTTTTTAGCTCTTTCCCTCTTTAGTCATTGCAAAAAAAAAAAGAAGAGTCATAGAATAGAAGTCAATACTTTTGAGCCCTCTTTTCCCTTTATCTTTATCACCTTGGACTCATGTCATCAACTCATGTATTTTTAGGTGTATTCTCTCCCATCACTAAGTCTTTAGATTCATCTACCTTCTCATTATCAGGTATCATCAGTTTTACTTTACTCCAGTAACCATGGGTATAGGTGGATTAATGGTCATCTTACCACTCCTTATAGTAATGGACAAGTAGTGGCCGCCATCCTTGGGATTTGGAATAGTGTTCCTCATAAATTATCCTCATTGATGTTGATTTAATGCAACAAATATCTAACCAATCTATTGCTCAAGCTGCTTAATCGTGCTAGCATCTGATTCAACCTTCTGACTCATTCCTAAAATACTTTCCTTAATCTTCTTAAGATAGTCTTCAATTCTCTCTACCTCTTTCATAACTTTCATAAAAATATCTTCCATCCTTAAATTGCTTAAACCAGTATTTCGGTTCATAGATAAAACATAAAGGTTATTTTATCCTTGTAGCCATATTTTTCCTTTAATCACCATTTCATTCCCTACTATTATCTCTACAATGAGGCCTACTATAGTTTTTATCACTATAGTAGTTTCGAACTTGATTCCCTTACCTAGAGTTCCAATTGTCTTTGTTAGACTGTTAGCCCTTGCCTTGAATACTAGATACCTCTTTATCTAGATATTTTTCCTCCTCTTCAAATTCAGACTTATCATTCCTTGGTATTGTACCTTGTGAAAAAACCATATTTACCTTTAATGCATGTTGCTATAAATTTTTTAGTGAGAAAACTAGTCTCAGTCCTTAATTAGACTACCTCTTGAGCTAGTAACTCACCTAAGGTGCTCTGCTTTGCAGGAAAATCACATATGTTTCTATAGGTCGATTTGCATCTTGAGTATCTCAACGTCGGTTGGTTTTATTGATTTGATCTATAATCTCAAAAGCATACTTATAAAGTAGATCATGATTGACCCATCAATGATAAAGTATGTTATAGCTTTGGTTTTTGAATTCAAGGTCTTGTAGAATACCTCAAGGAAATTTCTACCAGTTATCTAGTGATTTGGAATATTCTATAGCTACTTCTTGAACCTTAACTAAGTCTCATATAATGCCTCAAAATGTAACATCCTAAAGGTTTAAATCTCATTTTTGAACTACAATATTCTAAATGGTGGAAAATATTTATCCAAATACTGAGTTGTCATCTCATTCAAAGTAGTGATCAATCTCTATGGTAATTTATCCAACCATAATATAACCTTTCCTGTCGTAAATAAAGGAAATAAATGTAGTATAATTGCTTCTAGCTCACTCTAGGTACATTATAGTATGTGTATATCCCTACAAAGTTCATGAAATTCATATTTACATCATTAGTAGGAAGGCTTGAGAACACCCCTTCAAGTTCAGCAAGTGTATCATAGCACTAGTGATATCAAACTTAGTTCTTAAAGGAAATTTTGAGGGGATAATAGAGCCTATTTCAACTGATTCCAGCTAATATAAATATTTTTTTAGATAATAATAGTTAGGGAGATAAAGTGATTATGGCTATTTACCCCAATACCTCTTCTGTTATTTTTGCTCATCAGGTGCAACTAGATGGTTTGATTCATCTTGTCAAGCCCTTTCTTTCCTAGTTGTAGTCCTTATAGTTTATGTCCTATCATTCTCCTCACCCATTAGTCTAGCAATGATCTACTCCACAGTTCATATTGATGTGTTGGCCGATATAAGATTTTTGTATCAACATGAAATCCTTTCAAAGGGAAGGACTCCTTGATTATGAACTCCTTCATTTATCATTCTTCTATTATCTCTTAAAGTCCTTGTAATTTTCATATCAAGTGGAATTAAAGGACTTCCTTGACTCTAAGTATTAGGCACACGTCAATTTTCCCCCTAGAAATAATAAAAGGTAAGATCAGGATATAGAAACCAATAGCGAAAGAAACTCATTCAATCCACTCCATAACTATATTCCCCAACAATGATGCCAAATTTGATGTTACCAAAATTACCTCTAAACAAAGTAAAGCAATCATTGATCAAATATAGAACCCAACTAGTTGGGATCAATCCACAGGGAATAAGTGATAATTATCAATCATAAAATTTGTCTAAGCAATCAATTATTATTTCCAGTAAAGAGAGGGTTTTATAAATAAGGAATTCAATAGTAACAATTGCTGATTTCTTTTGATTTGTAATTAATATGAGAAAGGGACTAGGATTGTGTTCCCTAATAAATTCATAACTCTCTGGGTTCTTCATAATAAGTAATCTCTTAAGTTCCTTCGCACACAAAATTGTTAGGTTATGAATCAAGTAACCAACTTTGTTACCGCCCCCCCCCCCTTTGTAGATGACTATCTCCAAGAATAAAGGTTCATGGCATCTCCAATATATCACTTTGAAATATGACCCTAAAAATTGATGTTTTTAATTCCAACAACAAGAATATGCCTTGAAACTTTAAAATAATTTAATAGGTCATAACAATGTGTAACCTTGTACAAAAGACCCAATAGAAGTATTTATATACAAAATAAATACCTATCTTATCCAGATAAGGATTTGATAATTCGATACCTTAGATAAGTGAAGGTACCATCGGGGTTTGATTCCATAGTTGTCCTTAGTGCTCGTAGGTCTAATATGGACTTTCTCATCTTATCGATCATGGCTGGTAAGACACTCAATACAATTTTGTGGATAAATAAAATCACGCTTTTCTCTCATTTGATCCTCTTATACTTAAACTTCTACAAACTTTAAATCTGAACTTAATACCTATGACACCTTAGTACGATCATTATTTCAATGTATGGTCATGGGAATTTATCTTCTTATCTTATTCAATTAATATTTGCAGCACTAATTCCAGGTCTTCTTCCCACCATTAGATAGTACAATCATAACATCACTATACGATCATGGGAAGTATCAATCTGTTTAACATCTAATATTCCATTCTATGGTTCATGATACAATTACTTAGGATGATATGGTCAGATCCTAAGATCATGGAATAGTTTATCTAATGCCTTTTAAGTCCAAAAATCATCACATCACTTCTCCAGATTGATTGACCTGCAAATACCCAAAAACACATCATATCCATAGAAAAGTACCTTCGTATTGGAAAATATCTATCATTTTAAGTGTCTAAAGTGTAGTAATTTTGTGACACATCAGTGGCTACATAAGCTCTTCCCTTAGAAGGCGGATTTCTCCTTTCTATACCTCCTCTTTTTAATTGACATTGTATTGATATTGATATATAGAATGTTCTGTATTTTGTCTATTTTTCCCTCTCTATGGATACTTTATCTGATTTATGAGTTATAGGAATGGTTCCCGATGCATTTGGGATTGTTACATTTGAATTTATGGTTTTCAGTATCCTTGGAAAATAGTGATTTAAGTCTTAGAGGAGGTTTCTTACAGATCCATTAGATCCAAAACATCAATTTTCGATTGGTATAATAGTTGTTATGGTTTCTGAACCTTTATTTATATTTCGACCTTCCATTTAAAAATTAGTGCATTCTAGTTTAGAGAATTCCTGGGGTTTAATTTGTTGTAAATGACTTCTTCTCATAAATCTGATGATTACATTTAATCCAATATGTATTTTATGATCAATTTGCAATATTGGATCATTTTCATAGGGTTCCAAATGAGTTTTGAGGGTAAAAACCTAGTTTTTTGAGATTATTTGTTGTTGGTCAATAGTAACTATCATCAACATGCACGGTAAATGGGCAATGCATGGTCAATAGGCCCTTAACTTTGCTGAAAATAGCCCTATTTTGTGAATTTATCCCTCCTTTTCTCATTTCACCATTTTTATCATATTAGAATATTGGGAGGGAAATTTTGGGAGAGATTTCTTGTGCAAGTTAGTGAGGGTAAGTTCTTAGCTCTATTTTAAATCATTTTCTACTAACTTTATAATCCAAATTCTTCTAAATCAAATACTTCAAAGAGAGTTTTTCCCCAAAATGAAAATTTGGTATTTCTTTGATTTGAGCTTCAATTCTTCCTCGTTTTTGCTTGGGTTTTCACCTTTAGAGTACTTTTCATTTGAGTATTTAAAATCTTTATTTTACCTCATTCATTTGCAAATCTATTTTGGAGGTTCATTTTGGAGTTGTTTTAAATTGGGACAGTAAGGGTATAATTTGGTTTCTTTTAACTTGTAAAGGACATGTTTGACTTAATTGGATGCATTTGGGTTTGATTCAATAGAGCTAGGCTTTTAATTGAGGTTTTGAATTGCGTTAAGTCTTGTAGATCTTATTTTATGGAAATTAACATGTACCTTGACTTTTTCAAAATGTTTATATGTTATATGTTTGTATTTTGTGTATCGCTTATGATTGAGGGTCCCTCTTAGGTGAAGTGACAAGCATCTCCACACGATCTGTAGTCTTTGATACATTGTAGCTAGATTATTGGCTTGATTAGTTAGTATTACTGCTATCAATTATTCTTAGATTTAAATGTAGATAGATAACCTAGTGATCTTGAATAATAGCTATTGGAATGCCTATTTTAGAGCTTAAATATTGTTAGCAGACTTTGTTGGGATTTTTGTTGATTAATTCCTTGTTAGGGTGTAAGTATGTTATTATTGTCATTACTGATGGAATGATTGAGGTTAATAGAATACATAAAGTATGAATAGACTTGTAATAGTTTAGGCTTAATGTATGGACCAAGTTAAGTTTGGGTAGTTCGTGATTTGTTGTTATCATAATTGTTGGTTATTTTGTGTTGCCCATGTGGGGATTTTGGGGACTTTATTATAGACTTGAGTAATAATTTATAATTGTGTGCCTGAGTAGGGGCTTATATACATATTTTAAGTCATGATGGCACCTAGCTTATCCCACCAAAAGGCAAGCCAAATTATAGCTCAGAATTATAAGTAATGGGCTATGGCGCCTGTCTTATCCTACTAGAAAACAAGCCAAGGCATAGCCTAGAATTATAAGTAATGGGTTAAAAGGTAGAAAATATAAAAGACCATATATAATGATAACAGTAATAATAGTAAGCGGAAAACAAAAGAAAACATATAAAAAATATAAAAATAGGAGAAGAAAAATGCCCAAAATATACAACTGAATCCCACACATGAACTGGTAAGGTCGGTACTAGATCCACTACTAAAATATACTCAAAGTATTAGATAGATTCCAAAACATATACAATACATACAAGTAGTTTCAAGTAAAAAAGACTAAACTGGAACAGATAGAAGAGGATCAGCCTCGGAGGACAGCAAGCTTACCCTGGTCTGGATCAAAACTAGAAAGTAGGAATAACATCAATGTTGGACTTTAGTATTCATACCTGCATCAAGGGAAATATGAAAAAGTGTAGTATATGTACCAAAGTAATGGGTACTCAGTAGGCATCATCGGTTGATTGAGCTCAATATAGGGAAAACATAACTAAAAGGTAAGGGTATAGTTTAAGTCAATAGTAAATATAGATAGAAAGGTAAAAAACTATAAAGTTATGCAAATGCGATAAGGGAATAAGTAAAAGTAATATAGAAAGATAAATAACGTAGCACTATGAACACTTAAGAAGACAATTAACCCAACTGTTCCCCAATAAGTCGGTAGGACACCCAAGAAGTATATAATGTAAATAAACATAAATAATCTGTAATTGAGCCCATCCTAAGAAATCCTAGTAGTCATCCGAATGTGCATCGGTCTTGAAGTGATGTCAGTGCATAGTACTAAGAGTCTAGATGCTAGTCTTGAACCGATAGTGGTAGATAATAACAAGATGCTACAAGCAAAATTTGAACTGTAAATAGAGGGTAGTAATGAGAGGCTACATATATGATAAAAAATAGAATTGATAAGAAGATGTCAGACTCGAACTGGACCAAAGAGGAACCACAACTGCCAGAACAAAAGTAATCCGTACCAAAACTCCTAAACCATCATAACTAGATGTCGGACCCAAATCAGAACTCATAGTAACCATAACAAACAATATTTTAAAACCCAAACCATACCATAATCAATGTCAAAGTGGTACCAATGTCACAATAAATGATATTAATAAAGTATATGCGAAACTTTAACCGAAACTAAAAATACATTTAAATAACAATTTACATATCTTAATTAAATAGAGTTGATTCCAAGGTTCCACAACTTAATTCCATATTATAAAGTGATAGATGATATATAACACTGAAAGATAAGGGACCAAAATTTACTAGAACGGGGTCCTAACAGGATTAATAAGGCATGATATATATATATATATATCAGATGATACGCAAACTACAAGTACGTGTCTAAAACTAGCATAATAGTACACTATTATCGTAAATAAGATCAATCTAAAGGTATGGTATACCTAGCTTACTTGGACAGAAAAGCTAAACAGCACTCTGCGAAGCTTTCGAATAGTTTTCTACAAGAACTCTAGCTTGAACAAATGATAAAAAAATTGATTTTCTTTTGGAGACCAAGTAAAATATCAAAGTATATTTTCATTTTAAGAGGACCAACGAGAGGAAAGTTGTTATATTTTATCAAGATTCAGGATTATCAAAGTAAATGCACTACTTTTTACTTAATGTTAGTATTAGTAGGTAGTGGTTAGTATTATATATATATATATATATGTATATAAATGGCCAAATGACAAAATATAAGGACATGACTATTCTAGTGATCATAATATATGTGTTGTCTACCCACTTTACCTCCACGTGGAATTGAGGTGGCAACACCAAAATTCTTTTTCATTACTTTATGTATATATTCCGGTCATTATAACATCCACTACTAAAAGGACTTCCATTCACGAAAGTAAAGAATAAAGAAATACTTGAAAGCTTAAATAAGTAGGGAAAGTGGTCTCGCATATCATGCTTGGACTCCAAAGTGGCCTCACCTAGATGGTGAAGCTACTGAATCTTAACTGGAATACAACCTTCTAACATTTTTGACAAAAATGGACACTAGATACTCTACAAATACCAACCTTTTGTCCAACTAAATTGAGTCCTACCAATGCTCATGTGACTCATCTAGAATATATGGTTGTAACACAGATATATGGAACACTGGGTGAATAGCTGAGAAGGTAGGAGGAAATGTCAATACATAAGCTAACTCCCTAGTTGTCAGTAGAATCTCAAAGGGTCTAATATATATAGGGCTAAAGTTGTCCCTCCTTCTAAACCTCACAGGCCCTTAATGTGTGATACTCAGAGAAAGAACCTATCACATACTCTAAACCTTAATAGATGGCATATGTGGTCAACAAAACTCCTCTGTCTATGTTGAGATGCCCGTATCCTTACCTAAATCACCCAAACTCGATCCAATGTGTAACGCCCTGAATCCGGTACTCGGAATGCTATATGGTGCTCTTGACCCCGAAAGACCACAAGCTAACCCATGATTGATATCTATACCTGTATACTGCATGATACACTATATAAATGCAAAAACATGAATGAAAGGCCATAAGTTTCAAATCTATAACATAACTGGTAAATTATAACATATAGAAGCGGTATGAAATACCCAAAACACTGAAATAAATGTCTAAGCACACTAGTTTAAGAAGCCTCTAACTAACTGAACTATTTGAATAAGGAGTTGATGGGACAGGTCCCTAACTACCTCCAACTAAAATATAAATTAATGAGATAATAAACAAATAATCATATCCTCAAAGGATGAGGACTCACTGCTAACTGACTGATGATATATGGAATCTACTGATGCTAAGGAGCTCATGCTTTAGAAAATATAGTATAAAAAACCATAGTGCAAATGCGTTAGTACTTTAAATGTATTGGTATGCATGTGAGGTAGGATAAATGCATGGGGTTCATATGCATAAACAATACTAACTAACTGACTAATATGAATGTGAAAATACATGCATGCACACATAGTATCTAAGATCATGATAACATGTATTTACTAATAACTAACATGACTGATAACAAAGTTCTGATGATTGTTATAACTAATAACATGAGTGACTGTATTTGACAGTCCTAAATTTGATGGAACTAGATGAGTTCCGTACTGTTCTGAGTTAATTGTATCTGACAGTCCTGAATTCTTTAACTGAAACTGTGGGAAGTAGTTATCTAACCGAAATGCCCCTAATATGCCATATGGCCGAGTTGGGATCCAATATTTATCCCCAATTTGAATGGTGTCAATACCATGCCACCTATAAGGATAAGCTATAAGTGACCCTCATCTGACAATGTCCCCAAAAGAGAATGGTGGGTCCCTCATCGAACAGTGCTTATCTACCTCATCAATCCTTATCTAATAGTGTTGATGTCTTAACCTATGCTGACTACATAGTTCTGGAATGAAAGGATGACTTATAAGAATCACAACCTCATCTGACAGTGTATGTTCCCATCCTTGGGTTCAATCGGTGCTAATTCCTACTCCCATCTGAATAGGCACTGAACATGAATTACTGAACTGAATTAACTGAATTTCATTGACTAATGGAATAGTCCTGAGATTACTGAATTACTGAGATTTCCTGAGTCACATGACTAACTGAGTTCTATAGATCATGGCTTCACTGAGTATATCGTGAAATATGTCACTGACTCGAGGCACAAAACTATATTTTTCGGGTACAAGTACCCCCAAGACTCGATGGAAGGAAACTGACAAGGCATGACATTCTTGAATGCATGACAAATGATCAACAATCCATAATACAATAATTGGATATACTTCGTGGGCATTTGATTATCATAGCTTGGGACATGAATAAGATAGCATGTATACATAGTATAATTTCATAAGGCTAACTCATGAGCAATCCAACAAACAAATTTCAATACATAAGAATAACATGGAAATCATTGTGGATCATAATTTAGCTATAGTGCATAATTTCTGTCTTCCTAGGCATTTCAGGAAACACTTTGCATGCACCCATAGGGAATAGTCTTAATCATCAAGACACATTATGAATAACTCAATTTATGGATTTCACTCAATTGCTAATGTAGTTTCATGAAAAACATGTAAATATTTGAACTTGGGAATCATATAAAAAGATAAACATGGTTACAATCAACCCACAACATACATATCATGATTTTCAATTTGAAATTTGGTTCTTGAGATTTATGGATGAAAAGAATCCATAAATCAACACAATTCATACCTTAGTTAATATTTTTGCAAAGATTGGAGAGACTTTCTTGAAATTGAATCCCCAATTGAAACCCTAGCTTGTTCTTGAGAGAATTGAGAGAAACTAGTTTATTTTGGGTTCCAACTAGCTGAATCTCGTGTTAAAGGGCTAAAATATAGGTTGGAAATTTGCCGTTTTAACCCTGGACACATCTTTTAAAATGGTAAAAAATTCTCGACCTAGTCCCCTGGCGTGACGCGGCGCTATCTGTCGTGTCACTGGAATTTGGCGCGACATGGAGCCATAGCGTTGCCACTTTATTTACGACCTAGAAGTTTGGCGCGACATGGAGAAATAGCACTGGGATACTATAAAAAGGACAATTTCCATTTTATCTTGTGGCGTATTGCGCTACTGACCAATATGGCGCTGTTTTACGATAGGAACTTTAAATAGTCATAACTTCTTACCCAGTTATCAGATTTAGGCGAATCCTATATCGATGGAAATCTTATTAAATTTCCCACATAAAAAAAGTTAAAATCTTAAAAAATCCCTATGGAATAAAAATCATTCAATTCAGAAGATAATACTAGACATTCTTGGGACGAAATTAGTTAGGAAACTTTAGGGTATTACAATATCTCTACCTTAGAAACATTCATCCTCGAATAAGATAGACTGAGATGAGAGAAATGATAAGCTAAGGTACATACTAACCATGAACAATTGAAGTATAACTGATATGTCTGAGATTTATATTCAGTATGCATATCTAATGCATGATTTCATGACTTAACTGACTCATGAGCACATGACTGAGATTTTTGATAACTGAGTTTCTCCCTATGAGAATGCATGTCTGATTCATAAACACATGAATAATCTAATGCATAAACATATGACTAAATATGCAATGGTATTTATCACCGAGTTTAAAATGGAATCCTAAATATGAGACTAATACCAAGTCGTAACTAAAATCTGGACATGAAAACTGAAAAGCTGAAGGAGAACTATTACCTTGAGCTAGATATAAGTTATCAGAGAAGAGGTAAGGATACTTGGTATCTATTTCTGCTTCTGCTTCCTAAGTAGCTCCCTCAACCAACTGATTGTTCCAAAGAACTTTGACTAGAGGGACATCTTTGTTCCTCAGTCTACGAGTTTGATAGTCTAGAATTTTGACTGGAATCTCTTCGTAAGAGAGGTTGTTCTGAATATCTATCCTCTAAATAGGGACTAAAAAGAGACATGGCAGACTGGATGAACTGAGGCTAAATCTGAAGGCAATTTTTTCTCATAAGCTACCTTGCCAAAGCGATTGAGAATTTTGAAGGGACCGATATATCATGGACTGAGCTTTCCCTTCTTGTCGAACCTCTTCACTCCTTTTATGGGAGATATCTATATATAGACATTGTCACTAATCTCAAACTCAAGATCCTTTCTACGCACATCTGCATAAGACTTTTGTAGGCTCTGAGCAGCCCAGAGTCTTTCTCTGATCAGCTGGACTTTCTCTGAGGCATCGAATACTAAGTTAGGCCTTATAACTGAGGCCTCACTAACTTCAAACCATCCGACTGGATATCTATACCTCTTTCCATAGAGATCATCGAATGGAGCCATCTTTATACTAGGATGATAGCTATTGTTGAATGCAAACTCAATCAAAGGCAAGTGGTCATCCCAACTACTCTTGAAATCAATTGCACACACTTGCAATGTATCTTCTAGAGTTTGAATGGTCCTTTCTTCTTGGACATCTATCTGAGGATGAAAGTTTGTACTGAGATGAACTTGGGTACCAAGACCCTCTTTAAACACTATTCAAAAATGAGTGGTGAACTGGGTACCTCTATCTGAGACAATAGATAACAGAACACCATGCAATCTGACCAACTCTCTGATGTAGAGTTTAGCATAATCCTCGGCTGAATAAGAGGTATGGACTGGAAGGAAATGAGCTAATTTGGTTATTCTATCTACAATGACCTAAACTGAATCATGCTGATGACGAGTTAGAGGCAAACCTATTATGAAGTCTATGTTCACCTCTTCCCACTTCCAAGTAGGAATATGGAACTCTTGCATGGACCCACTAGGCTTTTGATACTATATCTTAAGTTGCTGACATGTAGAGTACTTAGCCACAAACTCTACAATACCTTTCTTCATCCCATTCCACTAATAGATCCCCCGTAAGTCGTGGTACATCTTTATGGCCCCTGGATGAATAAAGTAGTGCACACCATGCACTTCTACGAGAATTCGATAACTTAATTCATTTATGGATGGAACACATAGACGACCCTAACAACGCAGAACACCATCTCCCCCTTGGGAGAAAACCTCCACTTTCTATTCCTTGACTGACTCTTTCAACTTGACTAGACTAAGATCGCTATCTTGCTTTTCCTGTACCTCAGAAACTAGAGATGATTGTGAACTACTCTAAACCTGTATATCACCCTCTTCTCTATAGACTAAGTGAATGCCTAGTCTGGCAAGCTGATGGATTTCCTGAGCTACCGTCCTCTTACTATCCTCAACATAAGCAACACTACCCATAGATAGTCTACTGAGAGTATTGGCCACTATGTTGGCCTTGCCTTGATGATAAAAAACACTTATGTTATAATCTTTCAAGAACTCTAACCACCTTCTCTGACGAAGATGGAGATATTTTTGAGAAAAAAATACTAAAGGCTCTTATGATTGGTGAACACATCTATATGAACTTCGTACAAGTAATGCCTTCAAATCATTAAGGAAAAAACCATGGCTGCAAACTCAAGATCATGAGTAGGATAATTCTTCTCATGGGGTTTAACCTAAACCTACTATGGATGCATCACAATATACTATGAAACCATCTGTACCATCTGGAAGAGCTACGACTGGAGTTGAGGTGAGTTGAGTCTTCAACTCCTAAAAAGTCTTCTCGCAAGGATCTGACCACTGAAACTTGACTTTCTTCTGAGTCAATCTAGACATAGGGGATGCAATAGAAGAAAATCCCTTAACAAACCATTTGTAATAGCCAGTCAAACCCAAGAAACTCTTGATATCTGGTGGAGAGATGGGTCTGGGCCAGTTTCTTACTGCTTTTGTCTTTTGAGGATCTACTCTAATGCCATCTCTGAAAATAATATTACCAAGGAATGATATGGACCTTAGCCAAAATTTGCACTTACTAAATTTGGAAAACAACTAATGATCTCTAAGGGTCTGAAGTACAATTCTGAGATGGTTTGCATGATCACGCTCACTGCGGGAATAGACCAGAATACCATCTATGAATACTATGATGAATATGTCCAAGTATTTCTTGAATACATGGTTTATCAAGTCCATGAAAGATGCTGGGGAATTGGTAAGACCAAAGGACATGACTAGGAATTCAAAGTGACCATATTTAGTATGGAAGGCTATTTTCAGAATATCACATTCTCTGACTCTGAGATGATGAAAGGCAGACCTGAGGTCTATCTTAGAGAAATAACTAGCACCCTAAAGTTGGTGAAATAAGTCATCAATTCTTAGAAAAGGATACTTGTTTATTACCATGAATGTATTGAGCTAACGGTAATCAATACACATTCCAAGAGAATAGTCTTTCCTGCACACAACTAAAATGGGTGCACCTCATAGGGACATACTAGGTCTGATGAATCTCTTATCTAAGAGATCCTTCAACTGCTCTTTCATTCCTATGAGTTTTACAGGTGTCGTTCTGTATGATGTAATATATATAAGATGAGTATCTGGAAGAAGATTAATGCCAAAGTTTATTTCCCTTTTGGGAGGAATTCCTGGAAGATCTTCGGGAAAAAGATCTGAATATTCATTCACTACTGGGACTGATTCAAGACTGGGAGTTTTGGAACTAGTGTCTTTAACTCAAAAAAAATGATAGACACATCCCTTAGATATCATTTTCCAAGCCTGAAGATAGGAAACAAAATAACCTCAGAAAGTGGATACACTACCCTTCCACTCTAGGATGGGTTCATTTGGAAACTAGAACTAGACTATTTTGTGTCTGCAGTCAACTGTGGCATAGCAGGAATGAAGCCAATCCATGCCGAGAATGACATCAAATTTTATCATCTCTAATTTGACTAAATCTATTGAGGTGACTCTCATAAATATCATAATCGGGCAGTTCTTGTATACCCACCTGGATATAATGGTTTTACCCACTAGGGTAAAGACTAAAAAGGGATCTGCAAGAACTTGGGGACTAACTCCGAAATTAACTTCTATATAAGGAGTAACGAAAGACATGGAAGCTCTTAGATCTATCAAATCATAAACATACAAGTGAAATATCTGTAACATACCAGTAACCACATCAAGAGAATTTTCCTGATCTTTCCAGGACTGGGGAGCATACAGTCGATTTAGGCATTACCCACTAGTAGCACTGGAAGTGGCACCCTGCTGATTTGAGCGACCAAACTGAGTTGAGAAATGGTTTTTATGACACTGATAACCTGACTGGGGACAATCTCTAACTCTATAGCCTGACTTGCCACATCCAAAATAAACATCTCTACCAGCTCTACAAGTACCCTTGTGGTTCTTACCACAAGTTTGACAAAAGGGATTAGTTCAGGTATTGCTGACACTGCCCTGAGACTTAGAGCCTGGTGCCCTATCTCTATTTCCATTCATGAACTTAGGAGCTGGAGCACTGGCTGAAGAAGGAGCTGGAACTAATGACTTAGGACAGAACTGAGAACGGTTTCCTCTTTCTGATTTAAGTTGTGCAAAGTTGAAACTAGCTATCTTTGCTCTCTTATTCTGCTTCTTCCTCATCTTAATCTTCTGATCTTCTATCTGCTAAGCATGACTTATAGGTATGGATAACGTTATGTCACTATTCAACATCACAAACCTACACTCATTTACCATACTATCGTTCACCCCAGAAACAAACTTAATTATTTTGGCCCTGCTATCTGCAACCACATAAGGGGTATACCTAGCCAATTGAGAAAAATTAAGAGAATACTCTTTCACCGTTATGTTGCACTACCCGAGGTTGATGAATTCTAACACCTTAGCTTCTTTGAGCTCTTGGGGAAAGAATCTATATAAGAATGCGATGACAAACTCCTCCCACTCAATAGGCCTTGCATCATCTGTCCTTTTTGACATCCACTACTTGTACCAAGTGTGAGAAATATCCTGAAATTGGTATACAGCTAGCTCAACACTCTCAATATCTAACACCCCCTTAATCCCAGTAACCTTTTGAACTTGATTGATGAATTCCTAAGGGCCCTCATCTGAGTTAGACCCGAGAAAGGATAGAGGATTCATTCGGGTGATGTTCCAATCCTGGCTGCAGCTGAATTGGCCACTGGGTTAACCAGAATGATAGTTGGTCGTTCATTCTGAGCAGTAACTGATTAACCAAGAGTAGTGAATGCAACTCTAAACTTTTCATTAGAAATATATTCGCCCAAAGGATCTTTGGGCTGAGGCGCTGACTGATTCTCGTTTCTTATTTTAGGAGGCATGTTTTATAGAAGAAAGAGAGAAATGGATTAGGCTGAGAGATTGACTTGAAATTATGCTCATTGGTATGAAATGAATAGCGAAAGAAGGGAAACTATTCCTAAAACATCTCATAGCCTCTTGTACATAAATGTAGCGCGTAAAACACTCATGCACAAGACTCTGCTAGATGCGGCTTTCAGACTTCCTAGGAGTCTATTGAACTGTAGGCTCTGATACCAAGATTGTAATGCCCAAAATCTGGTACCCGGAATTCTACATAATGCTCGTGACCCAAAGTACCACAAGCTAACCCATGACTGATATTTGTATCTGTATACTGCATGATATACTATATAAAAATGGAAACATGAGCTAAAATGCCATAAGATTAAAATCTATAACATAACTGATAAATCATAACATATGGATGGGGTATGAAATACCCAAGATACTAAAATAAATTTCTGAACACACTAGTCTGAAAAGCCTCCAACTGACTAAACTGTCTAAATAAGGAGTTGATGGGCCAGGTCCACAACTAACTCTAACTAATAAATTGATTAATGAGATAATAAAGAAATAATAATGTCCTTGAAGGATGAGGACTCACTGCTAACTGACTACTGATGCCTGGAATCTACTGATACTCTGGAGCTCGTGCTTCGGAACCTATGGTATAAAATACCATAGCGCAAATACGTCAGTACATTAAATATATTTCTATGCATATGAGGTAGGCTAAATGCATAGGGTTCATATTTATGAACAATACTGACTAACAGACTAATATAAATGTGAGAATACATACATGAACACATAGTAACTATATCTGAGATCATGATAACATGCATTTACTGATAACTTACATGACTGATAACTGAGTTTTGATGACTGTTATAACTGATAACATGAGTGACTGTATTTGACAATCCTGAATCTGATAGAACTAGCTGAGTTCCATACTATTCTTAGTTGACTGTATTTGACAGTCCTGAATTCTATAACTGAAATTATGAGAAGTAGTTATCTAACGAACATGCCCCTAATTTGCCATATAGCTGAGTTACAATCCAATCTATAACCCTAATTGGAAGTGTATCAAAACCGCACCACCGATAAGGACAAGCTATATGTGACCCTCATCTGAAAGTGTCCAAAAATGAAAAATGGTGGGGCCCTCATCTGACAGTGCTTATCCACCTCATCAACCCTCATCTGACAGTGTTGATATCTTAACCTATGCTAGCTACATAGTTCTGGAATGCAAGGATGACTTTTAAAAATCACACCCTCATATGATAGTGAGTGTTCCTATCCTTGTTTCACTCAGTGCTAATTCCTATTCCCATTTGAATAGACACTGAATATGAATTACTAAACTGAATTAACTAAATTCCATTGACTAATGGAATAGTACTGAGATTACTAAATCACTAAGATTTCCTAAGTCACATGACTGACTGAGTTCTTTAGGTCATGGCTTGATTGAGCATATTATGAAACATGTCATTGACTCTAGGCACACAGCTATAGTTTTTGGGTACAAGTACTCCCAGGACTCGATGAAAGGTTACTGATAGGGCATGACATTCTTGAATGCATGACTAATCATCAACAATCCATAATATAATACTTGGATATATTTCATGGGCATTTGACTATCATAGTTTGGTACATAATTAAGATAGCATGTATACATAGCATAATTTCATAAGGCTAACTCATGAGTAATCCAGCAACAAATTTCAATACATAATAATAACATGGAAGTCATTTTGGACCACAATTTAGCTATAGTGCATAATTTCTATCTTCCTACGCATTTGACCAAACACCTTGCATGCACCCATAGGGCATAGGCTTAATCATCAAATTAACCTGTTATGAATAACTCAATATATGGATTTCACTCACTTGCTAATGTAGTTTCATGAAAAACACATAAATATTCCAACTTGATAATCGTATAACAAGATAAATATGTCTACAATCAACCCACAACATAAATATCATTATTTACAATTGGAAATAGAGTTCTTAAGTTTTATGGATGAAAGGAATCCATAAATCAACACAACGCATACCTTAGTTCTTGTTTTACCAAAGATTGACAGAGAGACTTTCTTGAAATTGAATCCCCAATTGAAACCCTAGCTTATTTTTTAGAGGAAATTAAGAGAAATTGGTTTATTTGGTGTACCAAATAGCGGAATCTCGTGTTAAAGGGCTTAAATAGGGGTGGAAAATTGGCCCTTTTAACCCTGGAAGAGTCTTTTAAATTGGTTAAAATTTCCCGACCTGGACCCCTGGCACGACGCGGCGCTATCGCACTGTCACTGGAATTTGACAACTGGGAAATTAGGGGATGGGGCGATACAGAGCCATCGAGTTGCCACTTGATTTACAACCTGGAAGTTTCAAGCGACATGTAGAAATCATGCTGGTAAACTAGAAAACGGACAATTGCCATTTTATCTTGTGGCACGCCGCGCCACTGACCAATATGGTGCGGTTTTACAATAGGAACTTTAAATAGTCATAACTTCTTACCCGGTTATCGGATTTAGGAAAATCTTATATAGATGGAAAGATTATTGAATTTCCCACAAGTTAAAAAGTGAAAATCTTAAAAATTCCCCACAGAATAAGCATCATTAAATTTAGAAGATAATACTAGACATTCTTTGAATGAAATTAGTTAGGAAACTTTGGGGCATTACACAATGACTCACAAACAAATCTTTGAAACAAGGCCTAGCCTCAAAGGTTTGAAACCAACCAATAGAAGGTTGACATTGCGTATCATATAGTGCCTTAAATAGTGCCAACAAAATACACAAATAAAATTTTTCCTATATAAAAACTCCATCCAAGGTAGAAAGTGGTCCCACTAACCCCCCAAAATCTAATACACAACCATGGAGCATGTCATCCAATACCTAAATAGTTTGATCTGACTGCCAATCAGTCTTGGGGTGAAATGTGGTGCTAAGGTTAAACAGAGTGCCTAACTCTCTGGAAATATCCTCTAGAAACTAGAAGTTAACTGAGAACCTCGGACTTCAATAATGGACAAAGGTAACCCATGTAAGTAAACCACCTCCTAATATAAAACTGAGCTAACCTCTCGATATTATAGGATACTCTAATAATGATAAAATATACAGACATGATCAATCAATCCATGATGACCCAAATGATATCAAAAATATGGGAACTAGGAAATACACCTTTGAAATTCATAGAAAATCTTCCCATTTACACTTGGGAATGGGTAATTGCCGAAGCAATCCATCAGGCCTCTGGTGCTTGGCCTTTACATGTTGACAACAAAGGTATCAAGCCAAAACCCTACCATATCTCTCTACATACCACTCTACTAGTATCTAAAGTTATGTGCCTCATGGACAATTAACCAAAACAAATCTCCTACCTTTGGAATGCAAATATGACAGTGCTTAAGCGTACATACAAGTGTACCTGGTCTAAAAAGTAATATAGTGGCCTTAAAAATAGCCGAACAATAGAGTTTATAATATTTGTAAACTAAAATAAAGTAAGCAACTAGTAAAATAAAGACTTGGGACAATTAATAGATGGAAAACTAGGGTTAAAGAACTAAAATCAATCATACTACTCTATTGAACTTCATTTTTCAAATCGCTTATCTTTGTTGTTGATTCATAGGGTTTATCGTATGATCATGGTCTCCCAAGACTGCTTGAGGCATTGCCTGCTCTAGTCTTCCACTCCAAAGGAGGTCATCCTACCGTAGACTATTAGAGTGGTGGGGGTGTCATCCCTACATCTCCTAGGATCACTGGAATGTGCCATTTTGACGTTGAACTTTTCCCCAAGCCTTACTCCTTTTATCCAAGCCTTGTAGTATTATTTTAACTTGTATTTCAGCTTACGTATCATTATATATCATCAAATATTAACTCACCAAGCATCCTAAATAACCAAAAACCACAAATTAGAGGTCAACACAACAATAATGAAGAATAAAAAGATAGAAACTCAAGCTAAGAACCAGGTCGCTCATTATAATCTTTAACTCATTATTAGACTCTTGTCTTGTTCCAATTAAACTTTCCACGCTATAAACAAGTTGTTCCACTCATAAATATAAAATAATACCATTAAGAACTCATTATACACGTTATAATCCACCAAGATCAACTAGAACAATACCTAGCTTAAGCTAGTAAAACTAGTTTTCTCATCTAGACTCTAAGTGATCAATTTGAACCGAAACTTGTTAAATAACACCTTTAAACATTGTAATCATATACTTAAACACTTATATGCTTATTTATCTCACCATTGACACATAATGAACAAAAATTGTCCTTAAAACAAGGCTAAATAGGCTAGAATAAAAACACTAAAGTAAATAAATACACCCTACATAAAAATACGACTATCAAACCTTGGGATACCCTAAAATTCTATGGTAGCCCTTCTACTCGCCTATCAATACCTACCCTTGAATACTATGAATCCCGATATCCTCAAACTGATAGCCCTAAATATGCTCCTAGTAGATATTGCCTCAACACTAGCAATGATCCTTCAAGGGTCAGAAATACCTAGATGAACCATCAAGTTAGCTAAGGATTACATGTCAAGGACAACAACTGCAGAGAAACTTAAATAAAGGCTAATTTACTCATACTCACTGACTTCTAACTCAAGGCATCCACTACCATATTCTCCTTGCCTAGATGGTAGAGAATAGAGATATCCTAGTCATTTATCAACTCAATCCATCTATGCTCCTTAAATTAAGATCTTTCTGGCTCATAATATACTAAAGGCTATGGTGGTCAGTGAAGATCTCATGACGAATCCCATACAAATAATGCCTTTTAATACTAAGTGCAAACACTATCACTGCAAACTCTAAGTAATGAGTATGGTAGTTGTTCTTGTGCACCTTCAGTTGGCTTAGCTCTTATATAGTAACATGGCCCCATTGCATCAGAACACACCTCATACCCATACTAAATGCATCACAATAGATAGTAAAAACCCTTACCCTCAAATAAAATAGTCAGAATATGAGCTAAAGTAAGAAAATAATTGAGCATCAAAAAGCTCGCCTCAGAACTCACAGGCCATGGAATGGAACCTCCTTCTTAGTCAATCTAGTCATAGGGGTTGCAATATAAATAAACCCTTAATGAACCACCTATAGTAACCTACCAACCCAAAAAAATATAAATGTCAGTAGATGACGTAGGCCAAGCCCAACTACTAATAACTTAATCTTTGTTGGGTTCATTATAATAACATATTGGGCACTACATTCCCTAAGAAAGTTACAGACTCAATCCAAAACTCACACTTTGAGAACTTGGGATAAAGATGATGATCTTTTAAAATATGGAGCACAGTCCTCAAATATTACTCCTGCTTTTTCCTAATCCTCAAATACACCAGGATGTCACTAATAAATACTATTAGGTTAATAACAAACTCTGTATCATAGTAAGAAGGAATGCCAGGTAGGTCAGCTTGAAATATATAAGCATTAGTCACAAAAAAAGGGACAAAGCAATTCGATGGACTCTTAATACTAACAACTAAAACATTTGCAAAGAAATTACTCACAACCCATCGATATCAGTCTTCTAGACCAAATGTAAGAAATTATCCATATGATGTATGTCTAACATAACCCTGCCATATAATTGGGGGTAAGAGAAGGTAAATGTCTTAGAAAGTTAATCCAAGGTAACACGATAAGAAGATGGCTAATCCATGCCTAGAATCACATCAAAATCTACCATACCTAGCATAATAAGATTAATTTGATTATAAAACTCTAAAATAGTCACCAAACAAAATCTATATACCCGATCTACTACTAAATAATCACCTATGGGGTAGCAACACATAATTTCAAAAATAAGAACTCCTAATACAAACCCTATTGCAATGAAAAATAAGTGAAAACTTATGAAAATATGGAACTAAGATCAAACAAAGCAAAAATTAGTTGATGGCCTTTGAAAATCATACTTGTGATGGCAGGATTTGAAGCCTCAGCCTATAGTATACTTGGTAGAGAATACAAGTGACCCTATCCACTACTAGAGTGGGTGCCTTTTCAACCATATGTCCTATCTCCATACATACCATCTCTAGAACCCTGGGGACCACTCCTACGATCCAGTGAACCACCCCTGGCTAGTATTGGCACTGATTTGATCGATCGTGTAGTCTAGACTTAAGGCTCGATCATCTTATGTTGGGTAAACTCATGGAAGAAATGACTAATAAGAAATTAGATAGCATGCCCCAGGAACCTTACTCTATCTAAAATGTTAGTGAAATAGCCCAGAATTTTTTTGCCATTGGAAAAACATTAAGCTTTGATATCACTGTCCTAGTAACGACTCATCATATGAGTTGTATGGTGTGTTTATAGGTTATGTGACCCTAGTCATAAGGTTTTTAGCAGATGGTGTTTGGGTTTTGTCTCTTGGTTACTACTTGGTTATATGAGTTCTTAGGGATGAAGATAAGTTCTTAGGAAAAACCTTAATTAAAATCAATATCTTAGAGACTTGACTCTGATCTGAGATGAGTGTGTCACTAAGAGACATGAGGATATGTTACTAGTAGAAGGGTTGAGTCGTATGTTGACCAATGTCTAATCCCTTGGGCCCTATCTTGGATACAACTAGACCATATGAATCATATGGTTAGTTTATGAATAGAATTATGGAGTCATAAAGAGGAAAGTGTATAGGTTCCCAACTTACTATCAAGGATACAAATTATGGCTATGAGTCATATGATGTGGTGATGAGTCAATGGGTTGACTCGTAACCAAGGATGGCCTTTTTACAGCTTTTATGATGAGGGAATTCTGGACATTTTCCACTTTTAGTCCCTTTTATACAATGACTTAAAACCTTCCTTAGGACTTTATTAACTCATCATTACCAATAAGACACTTCCACACTCCCTATCAAACTCTATGTTCAAGCAAAAGCTAGGAATTCATCACGTTAATCAATTATGAGGTTTCAAGGGTGATTTTTCATTGTAATTCTTCATGTCTAAGGCGTTTTAATCCTCCCTCATTGTTAGTTTACTTAAATTACATATTTTAATTTATGGATTACATTGTATTGTTAAGGTTTTAAAGATAAGGATTGGGGGTTTTGAATGTTCATGGTTGAATAATGTTTCTCTTGGTTTAATTATGGTTTTCCTTATATAAAATGCAGTTTTGAATATGTGGGTTCATGGGTATGGTGGATGAACTTGGTAATGGTAACTTTGTCTAAGCTTATGAAATTTGAAGTGGTTATGACCCCAACCTTGTATTGTAAAACTAGTTTTTAGTTATGAGAAAGGTGGGAATTTGAATCAGGGGTATAATAGAATCCTCAAGGTGTTTGATTTGACATATTCCTTAAAACTAATTCATGGTATGAATGGTTAAATTGTTAAGGCTCACTTTGAAAACCTTATGGGGCACATTAGAATCCCCCATGTGAACTTATAATGAAGACCTTGCGGGGTACACAACAATTCTCCAAGTGATTTTAATAATGAAGTCCATGGGATACATGGAAATCCCCTAAGTATTGGCTAATGACATTGCTTGATAGCTATAGATGGTATGATGATACCACTTTTTGATGCCTTAATAATTGACTCCTAGAATTGGTTGTTTAGTTATGTACTAAATGTTTTAATTAGACTATAATGGGGGTTGTGATAGCTAATCGTGAAGGTGTGAGCCCAAAGAATAAACACTGGAAACTCATGTTTGCTGACATAGGGGTTGGTCTTGGTGACCAAATTCTTGTAGGGTACATGGGAATCCCCTAAGTCTATTCATGTATATATGTATTATGGAGGGCAAAAGGTATAAGAATCCCTGGCCTTCGATGATATCTTTGGTTTATGGGCCTACACGCACTGGAACCCATTCTGGGGGTAACACTAGACCCTTATAGCTTATTGGTGGATTTATCATAAAAAATATACACAATCCAGGTTAAGTTTTTAAATGCAAACTAAACCTTGTTCCTTATCCCAGTTCTGTATATATGTATATATTGTATATGGTTATTTTATTTATTTTGAAAAATGGAATTATTTTATCTTTATCCTTGAGTTATATACTAGAGTTCACTCCCCTAACTGTGTTTGGGCATTGTATCCCCACATGATGTGGGAACCGACCATATTTCTATTCCTCCTGCTTAGTGACTTGGATTTGGCAAAAGCTTTGAGTTAGATTAAAATGGTGAGTTTCCATACTCCAAAAGGATCCATTTTATGCTATGGACTTTTTTATATCATTATTATTTGTTTGGTTTTGATTTTGGCAATGATCGGGGGAATTTCTTAATAGGATATTCTTTGATTTTGGTTAGAGGCTATGTTTCACTATTATGGGCATAGGGGGTGTTAGAATTTGTGTTAGCATTTGTATTGGGATTTTTATCGGTTGGATATTTGGTTTTGACTATTTGTTTATGGTTATAGACGTAACTTATTATCTTTAAGTTTATATTATCTTATCTTGTTATATGTTCAAACTTTATCTAATATGGGGTGTAGGACAACTAATGGTTTAGGTATTGGTGGTGATCTATGGTCCTGATTAGAATTGAGATACCCTACACGACTAGGACCTAGTTCAAGTTATGTTAGATTGGTATTAGAGCACTAAGTTCATGGTTAATTGGATGTCCACAAAGCCATGTCAAATAGAGTTTTTTTAAGGGTGTGTAGGGTGCCACACTCATAAAGGAGTGGCTACAAGGAATTTAGGAATGTTTCTTTTTCTTGTGTTTTGTTTTTGAGCTGTAGAGTCTAAGGTCCTAAAATCTTTTATAATCGTCATTTGTTTGCTTTTCAGATTATACCTCCCAGATGATCCGAAGCTTAAGAAAACTCCTCTTCTATAACACCCTGGGTTTTGACCTATAGAAAATTTCCTAGAATTCTAGAATTTAGAACAAATACAACTCATGGGTACGAGTCGTATGATGGGGTATGAATAGTATGGTCCTATCGTATGCTGACTTGTGTTGGTCGGTAGGATAGATTTTGGTCACTAAAATAGATACGACTAAGGGGCAAAAATTGCTTTGGTAGGTAACTTAATCTTAGACTTGGTTACCTAGGTTGGATCTAAGTACAAGTGGGTCACCATATACCATGGACTCGTATGGTGGACAGTGTCTAAATTTTCTTTGGGTTTAATCTGTCAGGGGTATGGATGAAAGATACAGATTATATCCTGCGGGTACTACTTGGTTGGTTGAGTCATAAGCTGGATAGTGTTGAATTAAAAGGTTGAAGCTAGGATATAAGTGGAGGGTACCAATTGTATTGAAGGGTATGACTCATGAGGGTTAGTCGTACCCCTATGGTAGGATTTTGTGAAACTTAAGTGGGGGTATTCTAGATATTTCACACTTATCCTAATAAGGTCCCACAATTTCTAACTTACTCGGAAGGTTATTTACCCTATTATGTAATTCATTAACACTTTAAAACTCTTCTAGAATACTCTATAATTCTCTCAAAATCTTTTGGGCAAGGAAGGCTAGGGTTTTAACTAAAGGATTAATTTGGGGCTTCTCTTGGTGATCTCTTTCCTTCATCATCTTGATTTAAGGCACGTTCTCATCCCTCATTGTTAATTCTAACTGGAATTATGGTTTTTATATATGTTTTCATGACTTCATTGATTGTATTATTTTGGTTTTCAAATATGAACTGGTGTTTTTTATATTAAATGGTTGGTTATGATTTTCCATGGTTTTAATTATGATTTATGAGAATTAATAGTGGTTTTGGAACATTGGATTGTATGGGAATAGTTTAATGGTAATTAGAATTAGTTTTGGTTATACTATGCCCCCAATGTGTTTGACAAAATGTCTATAGCAATGTTTTTATTGCATTGAGTAATTCTAATGGAACTCTTGCTTGTTTTAAAATTTTTTAAAGGAATTAAACATGGTTTAAATGGCTTTGAAAGTTAAATATATAAATGGTCATGTTTGTGGGGTACGTGGAATCCCCTAAGTGGATTAATATGGTAAATGGAAAGGCACTTGAAAGTCCCCTTAAACCTTTATATGGTTGTCTATGCATAATACTTGTAAGTATGGTCAGTATGATGATGTTACCACTAAATTTTCGTAGTTAATAAATGGTAAATAGATTGATTAGTTGCTTCATAATGGTTTTAATTGGGCAATAATGGTGGGATATGTAGCCAAGTCATGGAAAGTGGAGGTCCAGGTAGGACCAAAATAGGTGCATGATATCATACTTTATATTTAAGAGATATACTAGTCATCCTAGATTTTCTTCGATGATTATGTGGCTTCATGCACTGGGCCTCTTTCAGCAAGGGGAGTTGAAACTATATACCCGTGGATGGTTTAGGATGGAAAAGCTACATAGCCCAGGTAAAGGTTTTAAATGCATGCTAAACCTGATCCATTTTCCTAGCATGGTTATATTTATATATGTATGGTTGTGTGTAATGAATGGTTTTACTTGGATTTATAAATGATATTATTTTATTCTTATCCGGAGATCATATTGGCGTTCACTCACTAACCCATCTACTGGCAGTTGCATACCCATGCTATGGAAGAACCAACCATTCTACTCCTACTTAGTAATTATCTTGGGGATCAGTATTTGGACTGAAGTGGTGAGATTCCATCCTTTCAGAAGGCTCTATTTAATGTTATGGATATTTCTACACACTTGATTTTATTTTGGATACTAGTTTTGGCCATGGTTGGAGGCATCTCCCAACCGGATTGTATTACTATTTTGGTTATAGGCTTTATGGTACTACTATGGGTTGGAATGAGAGGGATCGATTATGGTGTCTGCCTCTACATTTGAATAAGTTGGTGGGCTAAAATCATTAGACATAATTTCTCACTTTTCCATTTTATTTTATTTTGGGATTAATTAAATTATGTTTTGGAACTTATTTTGTTATGGCCTGGTTTATAGCCTTTGGAATGGTTTGGTATGGTTGGGTGGTTGGTGTTGGATGGTTGGACTGGGTTAGGTCAGTGATAGTTGTGAACCTATCCAAGAGTCTTTATATGAGCTGTTACACTATCTTGTTACATTCTACAAATTCAGCCAACTCTGGGAAGATAGTTGGAGGTTAGGTTTGATAATAAGGGTAGTCTCAGGTCCTGGTTGAACTTGGGACTCCCATTATGACAAGGCCCCTGATAGGGTTGTGTCAAGTTAGTATTAGAGAACTAGGTTCATGGCCAATTGGGAGTACACAAAGACATGTCAAGTTGAGTCTGTTTTAGGGGTTTGTAGCACGCCATACTCATAAGGAAGATCCTGCAAGGAATTTAAGAATGTCTCACTTTCATGGTATTCAACTTTCAAGATTGAGATGCATTTTGAAATGTCTCACTTTCTTTGTATTCAATTTTCAAGCATGGAGTCTCAGTCATGGAATCCTCTCTAATCCTTGTTTGTTCATCTTTCAAACTATGCCTCGTAGATCTGGAACATAAAAAAAATCTTCTATCCCATTTAGGTAATTTTGAAGGGGTGCATCCTACTTTTGGGGTTCATTATCGATCTCACGGTCCTATATTTGATAGTTTTAAAGTCCCATCGGTAGCTACTAGTCTTCATTAAGGCAAGGTGAGTAATGCATAATTCCATCAATTTATTCATGTTATTGCTTAGATGATCGTTTCTCAGGCTAAGAAAGGTACAACTGGTACTTTATCTGCTGGGCTCTAATGGTTATCAAATTTATCAATATGGGTCCTCCCACTTTTGCTGAAGTGATGGTGGAGGAGAATCCATAAGGCTTTTTAGATAAAATAGAAAAGATATTTTGGGTGATGTGGGCTACCAATGTGGAGGGGGTAAACTTTGCAAATTATCATCCGAAAGATATTGTATATCAATGGTATAAAGAGTGGGACAAGGATAGGGGTGATGTTGAAGAATAGTCTTGTAGGATAATTTTTCTAAGGTCTTCTTAGATTGTTTCTTTTCCTAAGAGTTAAGGGAAGCAAAGATGAAGAAGTTTGTGAACCTCGGGATAGGGAAGATTTCTCTCAAGGAATATACCTTGAACTTTCTCTAATTTTAAAGGTATGCTCCTAATTTAGTAGCTGACATGCGGGTAAGAATTAAAAAGTTCACTTCCAGGATAAATCGAGCTTTGATTTTTGAGAGCAAGACTGCGTTGCTGATTAAAGATATGTACATCTCTAGATTGACTATTCATATGTAGTAAGTAAAGAATAAAAAGTGGAAGTAGGCGGAGTTTGGAGATCAACAGGGTAAGAGGACCAGGTTTTTTAACTAGGGAGATGCTCAGTCTGAGGGTGGTAGGAATGGTAGCAAATGGCCAAAAAATATAGGGGAGTTGTGGTTCCTTCTCTTCTGTTAGTTCTCCTTACCAAGCCAGTAATAGGCGTAATCAAAGTAGTTAAAATGTTTGAGCATAGGATGCCCAATCTCAAGTAAGCAGAGTTTCTTTATGCCCTCTTTGTAAGTTCTGTGGTCATCTTCATCAGGGTTATTGCAACAAAGGAAGGGAGAAATTCTTCAAGTGTGTCCAGGCAGTCCAACAACTCAAGGATTATCTAATTAATAAGTTTGCTATGGGGGCGAATAAAATTTCTGTGGATTTATCTTTATCTCCTATGCCAGGTGGTGTTGCATCTACTTCTATTACTACTCCTGGTTCTAGTATTGGGCGTAATAAGTTATATGTTGTGGTATCCCAACAGGAATCTGAGGCATCACTTGATATCGTTACTAGTACGTTATAGCTTTTCTCTTGTTCCATATATTATTTGGTTGATTCAAGGTCCACTCTCTCGTATGTGACTTCTTATGTAGCTATATCTTTTTATTTCTATTTAGAATTTATTTTGAATCCTTTTATGTTTTTACCCTAGTAGGTGACTCAATTATTGCTAGGAGAGTCTATAGGGGGTGTATGGTATCTTTTGGTGGTAGCTAGACATTGGTGGATTTGTTTGAACTTGATATGTTGGATGTTGACATCATTTTGAGGATGGATTGATTACACTCTTGTTCTGCGTCCTTCAATTATCAAACATGTAAGGTTATCTTTAGGTTCTCTGGTGAACCAGTTATAAAGTAGGAGGGTAGTTCCCTAGCTCCTTGGGGGAGGTTTATTTTTTATCTTAGAGCTCAGAGGTTTATCTCTAAAGTTTGTCTTTATCACTTAGTTTAGGTTAAAGATTCTAACTCAGAGGGTCTATCTTTTCATTCAGTTTTGATATTAAATAAGTTTCCAAAGGTCTTTTCTGATGATCTTCCTAGTGTTTCTCCAGATAAAGAAATTTAGTTTGGTATTGATCTAGTTCTGAACATTCGACTAATTTTTATTCTTTCTTATAAAATGGCTCCGACTAAGTTATGGGAACTCAAGGAGCAACTTAAGGATCTTCTGAATAAGGGGTTTGTTCGTCCTAGTGTATCTCCATGGGGGTGCACTAATTTTATTTTTACACAAGAAGGATGGTTCCCTTTGGATGTACATTGACTGTAGGCAGTTAAATAAGGTGACAATCAAGAAAAAGTATCCTCTTCAAAGGATAGATGATTTGTTTGATCAGTTGCAAGGTGCTAAGTTTTTTTATAAAATAGATATTTGGTCTAGGTACCATCAGCTAAAGATTAGGAAGGTGGATATCCCTAAGACGGCTTTTCATATACGGTATGGGCACTTAGAGGTTTTGGTAATGTCATTTAGGTTGAGTAATGCTCCGACGGTATTTATGGATCTGGTGAACAGGGTTTTTCATTATTATTTAGATTTCTTCGTTATTGTGTTTATTGATGACATCTTGGTTTATTCATAGAGTGAGAAGGTCATTCTAATCACCTCCGTGTGGTGTTGCAGACCCTTAAGGAACAATAATTATATGCTAAGTTCTCCAAGAATGAGTTTTGGTTAAATGCTGTTACTTTCTTAGGTCATATTATTTCTAATAGAGGAATCATGGTGGATACGCAAAAGGTTATTGTGGTGAAGAAATGGCCCAAACCCCTGACTCCATCCAACTTTTTGAGCTTCTTGATTTTAGTGGGTATCATAGGCGGTTTGTGGAATGCTTTTCATTGATAGTTGCTCCTTTGACTAAGTTAACTTAGAATAAGGTTAAGTTCTCTTTGTCGGAGGCTTGTGAGGGGTATTTTAAGAAGTTGAAAAATAGGCTAACTTCCATTCAAATTATGACTTTATTGGAAGCCAATGATGGGTTTGTTGTTTATTGCGATGAATCTCGAATAGGTCTTAGTTGTGTCTTGGTGCAGAATGGGAAGGTGATTGACTATGCTTCCAGGAAGTTGAAGGTACATGAGAGAAACTATCTTACTCATGATTTGGAGCTGTTGGTGGTTGTGTTTACTTTTAAAATATGGCGGCACTATTTGTATGGTGTTAACGTTGACATTTTTTTCATAAGAGTCTACAGTATATGTTTACTCAGAAGTAGCTTAATCCCAAGAAAAGGAGATGTCTTGAGCTTCTTAAGGGCCTTCACTACCACCCAAGTAAAGATAACATGGTCGCTGGTGCTCTTAGAAGGTTATCCATGGGGAGTTTAGCTCATGTGGAGAAAGGAAAATAGGAATCAGTGAAGGTTATTCACCGATGGGATAATCTTGGAGTTCATCTCTTGGACTCGAAGGATGGTGGTGTAATGGTACAAGAAGTTGTTCGATTGTCTCTTAGTGCAGAGGTTAAGGAGAAATAAGTGATAGATCCTATCTTGATAAAAATCATGAGTGCCATTAGTGGGTAAAAGGTAGTAGTTTTGAGATTGGCGGTGATGGTACTTTACAATACCAAGGGAGGTTAGGTGTTCCTGATGTCGATAGTTTGCCACAAAGGATTTTGGCTGAGGGGCATGAATGTCTCTATGTTGTTCATCACGGCTCGACAAATATGTATCATGATATCAAGAAGATCTATTAGTGGAATGGCATCAAGAGGGATGCAGCTGATTTTATGGCCAAGTGCATAGTATGTCAACAGGTTAAGGTTGATCTAATAAGGCTAGGAGGGTTGTATCAAGAAATTTATTTGCCCGAATGGAAATGGGAAGGGATAAATATGGACTTTGTTACTAGTATATTTCTCGATCTTGAAATCAATATTATTCAATTTTGGTCATCATAGATAGGATGATAAAGTCTGTCCACTTTTTGCTAGTGTAGACTACCTTCTCGATGGAGGATTATGTGAAACTGTATCTTCAGGAGATTGTGAAGTTGTATGGGATACCTGTTTTGATTATTTCTTATCGTGGGGTGTAGTTTACATCTCACTTCTGGAAATCTTTTTAGAAAGGGTTGGGGACTAAGGCTAGTCTAAATACTTCTTTCCACCCGCAGATAGCTGGGCAAGCAGAGAAAACTATTCAAACATTGGAGGATATGCTTCAAGATTATGTGATTAAATATGGTTGCAATTGGGTTGAGCATATACATTTGGAGGATTTTTCTTATAACCATAGCTATCATTCTATTATTGGTATTGCCCATTTTAAAGCATTGTATTGTAGGAGGTGGGGATCACCTATTGGTTGGTTTGATCTTGGGGTGGTGGATATGTTTTGTCCTGACTTGGTTTACAAGCTAAATAGAAGGTAAAGGTGATTTGAGATACGCTTAAGGCTTTCTAAAGTCACCAAAATTCCTATGTAGATGTTAGGCGTAGAGACTTTGAGTTTGAGGATGGGGATAAGTTTTTCCTCAAGGTATCTCCCATAAAGGGTGTAATGCGGTTTGGTAAGAAGGGGAAGCTTAATCCCTACTTTGTTGGTCCTTATGAGTTTTTGCGGAGAGTTGGTAATATTTCTTATGATCTAGAGTTGCATTCTAGCTTGAGCTTGGTTGATCCGGTCTTTCATGTTTCTATGTTGAGGAAGTATTTGGTGATCCTTCTTTTGTAGTTCCTTTTGAAGGACTAGGTATCATGGTACGAGTCATTCCATGGACTCGTATAGTGGATAGTGTCTAAATCTTCTTTGGGTTTAATCTACCAGGGGTACGGATGAAGGGTACAGATCGTATGCTTCAGATAAGACTTAGTTGGATTAGTGTTATGCAGGATGTTGTATAAAAAGGTGAGGATAGGATACAAGTGGAGGGTACCAATAGTATTTGAGGGTATTCTGGACATTTCCCCACTTATCCTAATAAGGTCCTATGACTTCTATCCTACTTGGAAGGTTATTTACCCTATCATTCCATTTATTAACACTTATAAACTCTTCTAAAACACTCTATCATTCTCTCAAAAGCTTTTGGACGTGGGAAGGTAGGATTTTAACTAGATGATTAATTTGGGGCTTTTCTTAGTAATATCTTTCCATCATCATCTTGGTTTAAGGAATGTTCTCGTCCCTCATTGATAATTCTAAATAGAAGCATGGTTTTTATGAATGTTTTCATGACTTCATTGATTGTATTATTTTGGTTTTCAAATATGATTTGGGAGTTTTGATATTAAATGGTTGGTTATGGTTTTCCATGGTTTTAATTATGCTTTATGTTCTGTAACAGTTGTTTAGGATAATTAGATTGCATGGGAATGGTTTAGAGGTTTTACTATGCCCTCAATATTTTTGACAAAATGCCTATAACAATGTTTTCATTGCATTGAGTACTTTTAATGGAACTCTTGCTAATTTTAAAACGTGGTAAAGGAATTATGCATAGTTTAAATGGCTTGAAAAGGTAAATGGCTAAATGGTTATGCTTATGGGGTACATGGAATCCCCCAAGTGATTTATGTGGTAAATGGAAAGGCAATTGGAAGTCCTTTTAAACCTATACATGGTTGGGTATGGATAGTACATGCAAGTATGGTTGGTATGATGATACCAACACTAAATGGCCTTGGTCAATGAATGGTAAATGGATTGATTGGTTTCTTGGTAATGCTTTTAATTGGACAATAATGGCAGGATGTGTAGCAAAGTCGTGGAAGGTGGATGTCTTGGGCGGACCAAAACTTGAAACTTATATTTTCTGATGTGAGGTTGGTCTTGCCGACGGTGTGTATGATGTTTGACAGCACCCAAGTGCACACGCAAGTATATGTGATCTACCAGGTAAAATAGTGGCCTTCAAGAAAGCCGAATATCGATCCCACAGGGACTTGTGTTAACAACTATTCAATTTCAGTTCACATATTAGATTAAATTGATGCAAGAGTAACCAAAAGAGAGTTTTAAAGTTATAACTAAATCTAAAGTAAACAGTGCGTAAAGTAAAAGACTTGAGACAATCAATAGAGTAAAGCCCAGGGTTGAAGAACTTCAAACAATCATAAAATGTTATTCAACTTCATTTGTTAACTCGCTTATCTTGGTTGTTGATTCATCGGGTTCATTGTATGATCATGGTCTCCCAACCCCTAATCATTCACGTAACTTGGACATTACAACTACATCATTAATTGGGGATGTAATAATACAATTAAGTTCTTTAATCTATCTTCCTACATGTGAATCAAGTAATGCTTTTAGGTACACCCCTGTCCTAGATGCTAATTCTAATTTCTTATTTCATAAAAGAATAAGAATCCTACTATGTTTATCCCACGTTATATCTCTCTATTCTCTCTCCTGAGATCACAAGGGTGAAAATATATGTATTTTAAGGGTGATCAATCCTCAAAATAATTAAAACATGAATAAACAAGAAACCAAATATGATAAGCTAATTAAAAGAAATCAATTCAAAACAATAGTCTTCATGTTCTTGGCATTAACCTCGGAAAGAGAGTTCTTAGCCACTAATAGACATAACCGTAATTAAACTAGTTGAATACATGTTATGATCTATTAAAAATCTAAATACAGAATAATAAAACCTAAAATTGAAGTTTTAGCAGGCTCCCTTAATCTCCAATAAATTCAAAAGTCCCCATATAACATGTATGAAGTCCTATTTATAGTATAAGATGATAAGCCAAAGTCGTGTAAGAGAATACTTACAATTGGCCGTGTGTGCAATTTGTTCTATGGAGCCTTGCATATCTCATGGAAAGAGGTACGTGGAATGTTGAAAATATCATGTCAAGAACCTTGTATAGCGGTGGAAATCTCGTAGGGAGAGTGGCGCGTCATGGCTATATCTCACCGGCTCACTGGAAGTTGCATCGAAAATAAATTCTAAGTGTTTGGTCTATCCTTGCTTTGTGATGTTATTTTGTCATCAACCCCAGCTTAATCAGCATAAAAGTATTATCAACTTTTACTCTTCAAGCATCCTACATCATCATACACCACATATTAGAGATGAAAACATCACAATATCCATAACTATGAACCAAAAACACGAGCTAAGATTTGGCTAGTTCCATTGATCTTCAACTTTATGTTCCAACTCTTGACTTAATAAAATTCAAATTTTCACATTACAAATAAGTTTTTCCACATATAAATAAACTTTAAGACTATTTAGGACTTATTTAACACATTAGAATCCATTACAATAGACTAGAACCACACCTATCTCAAGCTAGTAAAACTAGTTTTCTTGGTTGAACTCTATGTAATCAATTTAAAACCAAACTTGTTTGAAAAAATTTTAACCATTGTAATCACATTCTTGAATGCATATATGATTATTTATATCATCACCATATATAAATTACACGAATTATCCTCAAAATAATACTGAACAAGCACATAATAGTAACACTAGAATGTATAAATACACCCAACATCAATGTCAGTTTATAATTTGGGGATATAATAGTTATCCTAGGTTTTTTCCCTTGTCGTGAGGCTTCACACACTAGGGCCTTTTTAGCAGTGGGCTAAACCCATATAGCCCATTATTGGTTTAGCACGACAAAGCTACACAACCCAAGTAAAGGATTTGAATGCATGCTAAACCTAATCCTTTTTTTCCAGCATGGTTATATATATATATGTATGGTTGTGTGTGTATGAATGGTTTTACTTGTCTTTATAAATGGCATTATTTTATCCTTATCCTTAAACCATGAAAGCGTTCACCTGCTAACCCATCTTCAAGTGGTTGTATACCCGTGCTATGTTGGAAACAACTATTCTACTCCTCCTACATAGTGGTTAACTCAGGGATCAGTATTTAGACTGAAGTGGTGAGCTTCCATCCTTTTGGAAGGCACTATTTCATGTTATGGATATTCCTAGAAACTTTTATTTTATTTTGAATATTGGTTTTTGCCTTGGTTGGTGGCATGTCCCAACCAAATTTTATTACTATTTTGGTTAGAGGCTTTGTGGTACTACTGTGGCTTTGAATGGGAGATATTGGTATTGATGTCATCCGTAACATTGGAATAAGCTGGTGGGCTGACATCATTGGACATAAATTCTCAATGTTCAATCTTATTTTCTTGGGATTAATTATATTATATTTTTCTAACTTATTTAGTTATGGCTTGGTTTATGGCCTTAGGAATGGTTTGGTATGGTTGGGTGGTTGGTGTGGGATGGTTGGACCCGATTGGGTTGACCACGGTTGTGATCCTATCCTAGAGTTTTCATATGAGTGGTTACACTATCTTGTTACATGTTAGAAATTCAGCCAACTCAGGGCAGGCAGTAGGAGGTTGGCTTGGATAATGGGGGTGGTTTCTAGTCCCGGTCTGACTTGGGATACCCACTATACAAGGCCTCTGGCCAGGTCAGGTCATTTGCCCCACCCAAGGATAATTTTTATTGGACACATCGTAATTATAGCGTATAGACCCGATCTAGGGGTCCAGTTTATGATTTCCCTTCTGGAATACCACCGGTCCCCTCTAGTCCTTCTCGAGCTCCTCAGGTTGATGTGATGAATTCTATGTTTTTTTAGACTATTCATATGTTGGCGCAGTTTGTAGATTGTCAATCTAAGCATGGTTCTTTTGTTACTCTATCTTCTGAGGCCACAAGGGTTTACTAGTTTATGAGGTTGAATTCCTCCAACCTTTACTAGTCTTATGGTCAAGGAGGATCCTCAAAGTTTTCTTAGTAAGATGGAAAAGATATTTCGCGTGATGCATGCTTCTAATATGGAGGGTGTGGATTTTCCCACCTATCAATTGAGGAATGTGTCTTATCAATGATATGAGGAATGACACCAGTCAAGGGGTGATAATGATCAGTCATCCTTATGGGATATTTTTCTAATGCTCTTTTGGACTTCTTCTTTCCTCAAAAGTTGAAGGAGCTAAAGGTGGAAGAATTTGTTAGCCTGAAGAAAGGCAAGAATTTAGTCAAGGTGTATGCCATGAAGTTTCACCAGTTATCTCGGTATGCTCCGAATTTGGTTTCTAAAATGAAGGCTAGGATGACAAAGTTCACTTTTGGGTTATCCTAACATTTTATTTTGGATAGTAAGGTTGCCTTTCTAAATAAGAACATAGATATCTACAGGCTAACTATGTATATGCAACAGGTTGACAAAGAGAAGAATAAGTAGGCGGAGATAGGGGAGAGGAAGAGCAAGAAATTTTGGCATTCAGAGAAAGGGGAAGGCCAATAGCAGAGTGGTAGGGATAGTGAAAAGTGGTCCAAAAAGAAGTAGGACAAATCTAGGTCTTAATTGATGGCTAGTCCTCCCTACCGAAAGCTGTTTGGTGATTGATGTTTCCAGGGTGGCAATAATTATAGGGCACAGGGTGCCCAATCTTAGGCTAGTGGGGCTTAATAAGCTCCATCATATCCTTTCTGCAGATTTTATGGTCGATTATATCAGGGTTTCAATGATGAAGGAAGGTACAAGTGCTTCAACTGTGGTAAGGTAGGGAATATGCTCAGAAACTATCTAGTGGCCAAGGTTGGTTCTAGAACAAATAAGGTTTCCATTACCTCCTCTTCAGCTTCGACACGGATCAAAACTGACTCTATACTCTTACTACCCATTTGGAGTTTGAGGCACTACCTGATGTCTTTACTGGCATGTTGAAACTCTTTTCCCATGATGTATTATCTACTTAATCTTGGGTCCACTATTTCTTATGTGACCCTATTTGTGGCTGTGCATTTTGCCATAGGTCCCGAGTACATTTTGGACCCTTTTTTATTTCTACCCTAGTAGGTGACTTTATGGTTTCTAGAAAAGCCTATAAGGATTGGGTGGGATCTGTGGGTGGTTGGGAGACTTTGGTGGATCATTTTACATTAGACATGGTTGATTTTGATATCATATTGGAAATGTATTAGTTACAGTCGTACTATTCTTTTCTGGATTGTCAGACCCATAAGGACATCTTTAAATTCCCTAATGAGCCAATTATTGAATTGGAGGGTGGTTCCCTAGCTCCTAAGGGAAGGTTAATATCATATCATAGAGTTCGAAGATTAAACTTCAAAGGGTGTCTCTACCATCTAGTCCGGGTTAAAGATTCTAACTTAGAGGGTCCTTCTTTATATTCTTTACCGGCGATGAATGAATTTCCTAAGGATTTCCTTGATGACCTTCGTGGTGTCCCTACCCATAGGGAGATTAATTTTGGGATTGATCTTATTCCAAACACTCATCCTATCTATATTCCCCTGTATAGAATAGCTTCAGCTATGTTAAAGAAGCTTAAAAAGAAATTAAAGGATTTTTTAGACAAGGGTTTCATCCATCCAAGTGTGTCTCTATGGGGTGCACCAGAGTTATTCATTCCTATGAAGGATGGTTCCCTTTGTATGTGTATTCATTACTAGAAGTTGAATAAGGTGATGGTAAATAATAAGTACCCTTTTCCAAGGATAGATTATTTGTTTGATCAACTTTAGGGTGCTAAGTTTTTCACAAAGATACACATTTTATTCGAGTATCATCAGTTAAACATTAGGAAGGCAAATATCCCTAAGACTACCTTCCATACCCGATATGGAATTTTGAGTTTTTGGATATGTCTTTTAGGTTAAATAGTGCCCTAGAGACATTCGTGGACTTGATGAATAGAGTCGTTCAATAGTTTCTGGATTTGTTCATCATTATATTCATAGAACACATTCTGGTGTATTCTAAGAGCAAGGTAGATCAGGTCGATCACCTCTGCATTGTGTTCCAGACCTTGAAGGACCAGCAGTTGTATGTACAATTTTTGAAATGCAAAATTTTGTTGAACACTGTCACTTTTTTGGGACATGTCATTTCTATTGAAGGGATCATGGTGGATCTTTAGAAGGTTGATATGGTTAAGAAGTGTCCTATAACCACAAATCCAACTGATATTCGAAGCTTCTTGTACTTATCTAGTTACTATAGGAGGTTTGAGGAAAGTTTTTAGAGTATAGCTGCCCCATTGTGTAATACCCATGTCTTGAAGCCACTGTCCAACATACAATCCTTTCCCTTGAAGTATACATACTTCATAAGAGTCGTATATAGTGAGTCATACCTATGATAGCGTGTGGTGATATGAGTTTAGATCAAGTTACGAGTTGACCTTAGAAGCCATTAAGAATGGTACAAGTAGTATAAAAGGAAGCTGTGAGTTCATCAGTGTAGGCTCCCAAAAATCCTTTCCAAGTTACGAGTTGGGGGCTACAAGTCACATGTAATGTAGTCATAGGTTTTGACTCGTATGATGATCAGTGTATACCATCCTAATTCTACCAACTAATGAGTAGTAAGGCTCACTCATACCTTCACCATACGATTCGTATGGTGGACACGTGAAGACTAACAACCAAATTCTGTAATGTTTAGTTAAAGGGCTTTTTGGTCTTTTTCTCTCTTATAATTCCAACCCACGACCTATAACCCTCAAAGAGGAATGATTTTCCTCTATTCCTAGATCAATTAACAACAACACCTCTCCTCCCATCATCAAGAACATCAAGATTAGGGTTCCTTACACAAATTCATCTTTTAAGTTCCAAGGTTCAAATACTCTACACAAGTCAAGAAATTTTAGGTGTGTGGGGTTTATAAACAAGGTTACTCTTCCGTCCTTGTACCCAAAGTTCATGATTTTGAGATTTAATATATTTTTTTTGAATTAGGATTAATACCCAAAAAAACATATTCTTGAAGTACGATAATACTATATGATTGAAACCTTTAAGTGCAACAAGGTTTGCATATATTTATGTTTTGATACATGAGATTAATATTTTGATTTGAATTTTATTATCTTGACTAGGATATTGTGAAAGATTTCAATGTGATTATTGAGCATAAAATTTTGTTATGAATTTCTATGAAACAAAGCATGAGTTTACTATCCTAAGTACAAGTATTGAGTTTACAACAAGTTTATGTTCTTAAGTCTCATTGTTATATGTTACAACATGATTTAAAGAAAAGCTTGATCTTTTGATCTAAAGAGAAGACATGGAATCCACAACAGTTCATCTTGATTATGATTTAAGTAAATAAAATCATAAATTATTTTCATTATACAAACCCTTATGTTATTTTAAGGTGAATTTATTAAGTATGAGCATATAAGTATTCTAGGAGTAGTATTTAGCACCAAAAAGGGAATGTGGATAAGTTTATCCTAAATTCTCAGAAACTATGAGCTACTGTTGGTAAAGCTTTTTCCCCATATGGATGAAGTTTAGTAATTACTAAAGCTAAGGTTCTGTTTTGATGGCTAGACAACTCTCCCCAACATGTGTAAGACGTTGGACTCTGTAAAAGCTCACATGGTTTATGTCGGTTAGATGAATCTCCCATACTAATGAACAATAGTAAGGACTTTAGAAACTAAGTATTATGGCTCACTAATTTCACTCATATTCATTATTATTAATGTTTTATGATCTCATAGTCCTTTATTTTATCAAAACTCAAGGTGAGTTATTTACGCTTAGCATGCATCATTTGAAAGTTAACTTATATGTTTAGTTATTTCCTTAATTATGCATTCACCCCCACATACTCAGTACATTCCATAGGTACTGACCCACATATATGTCTTTGTGCTACATTGTATTATAATGTAGGTTATGGTGCTTGTTTCTAGCAGCATGATTGACTACAAGCATCATCACCTACATCCAGACTTTTGGTGAGTCCTCATAGTTCGAGGACCCAGATTATCAAACTTGTTTTCAGTGATGCAAATATTTTTTTATGTGATTTTTGTTTAGGTTTGGGTCAGTTGGGGTCTATCCTATTGGTTCTCTAGTCAATAGTAAAGGCTTATGAGACTATGTATGTTTAAAGATAAAAGAGTTTGTTTAATATTTATAAAATTAAAGATTTAGGTTAATACATGGAATGGTGTGCCTTTAGTTTCTATTTACGTTAGTTCATTTTCCACATAAGATACAAGCTAAATGATATCATGGGTTATTTTAGGGATATTTGTAGTCTTGAGTACCATGTGATATCTAGGGGGTACTTCTGGGGTGTTAAAAATATGGTATCGGATCCTAAAGTTTTAAAGAGTCCTAGGGAGTCAGACAGGTTGCGTTACATAGAGTTTTCATCATGAATATGAAGTGTGCTACATTCATGAGCTAGAGCTACGGAACGAGTTAAGAATCATCATTTCTTTCATGATCTATCACTCTTACAGTTTTCTTTATCTATCTTAACTCTTGATCTTATATGATAGAATATGCCTCCTCACCGAGATGAAGTATGCACAAATATTGATCAACCACCAATGCATGCAGACCTTCTAAATAAGAAAGTATCTCATGCTCAATTTTTGAATTCCTTTCAATTGTTTGCCCGAGCAATGAATGCCAATATTCTGGGAAACCAATAAGTAGCGGTCCCACTTCAGAAAAATGGTAAATTAGCTGTAGCCAGGATTCGGGAAATCTTGAGGATGAATTCGCCTGAGTTCTATGGATCAAAGGTGGATGAGGATCCTCAACTCTTTATTAATAAGGTGAGAAAGATTAATCCTATTATGAATGATACTAAAAAGAAGAGTTTAGATTTAGCATCTTATAAGATGAAGAATGTAGCTTATGATTGGGTTGTTATATGGAGGGAAGGTAGGGGTCAGAATGTAGCTCCTATGAGTTGGCAGGTATTTTAGAATGCTTTTATTGATAGGTTCTTTTAGCATGAGAAAATAGAGGATAAGGTGGAGGAGTTCATAAAATTTAGCCAGGGCTATATGACAGTGAATGAGTATTTCCTTAAGTTCACTCAGTTGTCGAAGTAATCCCCTGAGTTGTTATTTGAATCTAGAGTTCATATGTGTAAGTTTTTTCCTAGGGTGTATGTTTTAGTGGTCAAAGAATGTAGGACTTCTATGCTAATTGGAGACATAGATATTGTTCTACTGATGAATCATGCTCAACAAACTAAGGTAAAAAAGTTGAAGGAAAAAGAGAAGAGAAACGAGTGAGCTAGGCTGAATAGTTTGAGTTTAGTCAGCCAAGGTCTGGAGAGGGTAAACTGTTGCTAGTTTCAGGGTCATTCATTAGTTCCCACTACATATTCATCCAATTCCCGTGTACCCAAGACTCAATAGGACAGTAGGGCAAGACTTTGATCCCAGGTCTTAGAATAATATAGTCAAGAGGCCCAATTACCCAACATGTGCAAAGTATGGCAGGGCCCATCCTGGTGAGTGTTTGATGGGAAAAGGGGGTTTCTATGGTAGTGTAAAATTGAGCCACGGGATTAAGAAGTGTTTATATGCTAAGCAGGGAAGTAGGGATATTCTTCAGACTTAGGTTATGAAAGCAGCAACTTAGCCAGGGCACCCAGTTCCTCCATAGGGCTCATCATCCAATACTAGTGGTAGTCAGTGCCAAAATTGGTTTTATGCTCTACCATCTCATCAGGAGCGGGATAGTTCACTAGATTCTATCACTGGTTGGCTTCTTTTCTATCACCTTGATGTATATGTATTGTTATACCAAATATAGAATCTCTCTTATGTAACTCCATTAGTTGCTATAAATTTTGGAGTAGATCTTGAAAATATCTCCAAGCCTTTCTCAGTTTCTACCCTACTAGGTAAATTAGTTATTTCTAGATAAGTCTATAGGGAGTATTCTATTACTGTCGTACATAATGGCATACTAGCGGACCTAATAGAGTTATATTTTGTGGATTTCTAAGTTATTTTGGGCATAGATTGGCCCCACTCATGCTATGATCAATAGATTGTCACACCTGTAGGGTGAAGTTTCAACTTCCTAATGAAGAAATTTTATAATAGAAGGGTAGTTCTGTGTCTCCCGAAGGTCATTTAATATCTTATCTTAAGGCCAAAATATTAATATCAAAAGGGTGTATCTATCGTATAGTTTAAGTTAAAGATACTAAGTATGAAGCCCCAACAATTCAATTATTTCGTGTAGTCAATGAGTTCCTGAAGGATTTCCCTAAAGATCTACCATGGGTACCTCTATATAGAGAAATTTAATTCGATATTGATCTTTATACTGATACTCATCCCACTTTTATCCCTTTATATTGCTTGGCTCTTACCAAACATAAAGATTTAAAGGAGTATCTTAAGGACCTCTTGGATAAAGGTTTTATCAAACCCAGTGTCCCTTCATGAGGCACTCCATTCCTTTCGTGCACAAGAAAGCTGGCACTGTCAAAATATGTGTGGATTATAGATAGCTAAATAAGGTTACCATCAAGAACAATTATCCCATTCCTAGAATTGATGATTTATTCAATAAACTTTAAGGTGCCCAATGGTTCTCCAAGATTGATCATAGGTCGGGATACCATGAGTAGAAAGTTAGGAAGCAATATATTCTGAAAACAACTTTTCGAATAAGGTACAACCATTTACAGTTTGTGGTTATGTCATTTGGACTAACTAATGCCCTTGTATGCTTTATGGATTTGATGAACAGGGTCTTCAAGCAGTACTCAGACATGCTTGTCATTTTCTTTATAGATGATGTACTGGTGTATTCCAGTAGTGGGGAGGAACATACAGACCATTAAGAATAATGATGCAGACCCTCAAGAATCATCAATTATATGCTAAATTTGGTAAATGTGAATTTTAGTTGGAATTTGTTACCTTTTTGGGGTATGTCATTTTAGGGGTTGGTAGTCATGAAATCCTCAGATGACTAATATTGTGAAGCACTAGCCTAGACCCATCACTCTATCCGATATCAGGAGCTTTTAGGGTTTGGCTGGATATTATAAAAAATATGTTAAGGGGTTATCCTATATAGCCGCACCATTGACTAAGTTGACCAAAAATAAAGTGCAGTATATATGGTCGGAGAAGTGTGAGAAGAGTTTTCAAAGGCTGAAGGATAGATTGACTTCGGATCAGTGTTAGCTTTATCGGAGGGGTTAGATGGATTTATGGTGCATTCTGATACACCTAAAGTTGGGTTAGGATATGTGTTAATGAAAAATAGGAGAGTGATAGCCTATGCCTCAAGGCAACTTAAGGATCATGAAAAGAATTACACAACTCACAATTTAGCGTTAGCTATTGTGGTATTCACCTTGAAAATTTTTAGACATTTCCTCTATGATTTGCATGTTGATGTTTTCACCAACCATAGGAGTCTTCAATACATATTTTCTCAAAGGTAGCTGAATTTTACTCAAAGAAGGTGGTTGGAATTGTTGAAAGCCTATGACATGAATGTACTCTATCATTCAGGTAAGGATAACATGGTAGCAGATGCACTAAGTAGGCTAACTATGGGTAGTGTGTCTTATACAAAAAAGGAAGAGCAAGAGTTGGATAAAGGGTTGCATAGGTTATTCCATTTAGGAGTATGTTTGCTCAATACTAATGATGGGGGAGTAGTACTTCAGAATGGATCGAAATCATCTTTGGTAGTAGAAGTTAAGGAGAAAAGCAAAATAATCCCATACTTAGCCAAATATTTGAAGAAGTCCAACAGTAGACGGTTGAGGTTTTCTCCCAATTGGGAGTTGGTATACTTTGGTATAGAGGTAGGATTTGTGTTCTGAATGTAGATGGTAGAGGGAAAGTATACTATCCGAGGCTTATAGTTCAAGGTATTTTGTTCATCTTGGTTCCACTAAGACGTATCGTGACTTATGAGAAATTTATTGGTGGAATGGTATCAAAAGAGATATAGCCGAGTTTGTAGCCAAGTATCAATTACTAGTATGTTAAAGTTGAACACCAGAGACCGGGTGGTACGTTGCAAGAGATTAGTATCCCCACTTTGAAATGGTAAGTAGTGAACATGGATTTCATCACAGGGTTGCCTTGCACAAGACGTTAGCATGATTTAATTTGGGATATAGTTGATCAATTGACTAAATTAGCCTACTTTATAGCTGTCAAGACTTTAGATACCGCTGAGGATTATGCAATAATGTATATCCGTGAATTAGTAATGCTTCATGGCATACCCTTGTCCATAATTTCTAACAGAGGCACCCAATTTATCTCAAAGTTTTGGCAATCTTTTTAGAGAGGCCTTGGTAGAAAGGTTAAGCTTGGCACTGCTTTTCATTCGTAGACAGATGGTCAGGTTGAATGCACGATTCAGACATTAGAAGACATGTTGATGGCTTGTGTTTTAAACTTTAAGGGAAGTTGGGATGACCACCTACCTTTGATTGAGTTTGCATAAATAATAGTAATCATGAAATATGGTATGGGCATAGGTGCAAATCACAAATTTGATGGTTTAAAGCTGCTGAAGCATCTTTGATTGTGATGAAATCCATTCTCTAAAATATGGGAAAGGTTTAGTTTATTTTTTATAGGTTGAAAACTACTTAGAGCAATAAAAAATCGAATGCTGATGTAAGAAGAAAAGAGCTCAAATTTGAAGTGGGCGATTAAGTGTTCATAAAAGTGTCACCTATGAAGGGAATAACATGATTCGGGAAAAAAAAGCTAAGTCCCCAATTTGATGGTCTGTATGAGGTGGCAAAGTGTGTATGGGAGTTTGTTTATGAATTAAATCTTCCCTAGAGTTAGCTGCAGTTCACCCGATTTTTCATATTTTGTTGCTTAAAAGGTACATTAGAGATCCATCTTTAGTAGTTCCCCTAGAGAGTATTGGGGTTTAGTATAACGTGACATTTGAGGAGAATCCAATGGAAATACTTGATAGGTAGGTCCAAAGCCTAAGGAATAAGGAAGTAGCATCAGTAAAAGTTCTTTGGAGAAACCAATTGGTTGAAGGGGCCACTTAGGAAGATGAAGCAGACATAATAACCAAATATCCTTATCTTTTTTGCTCTAATTCAATTCCTAACTAAGGTAAATTTTTGTTTTATGTAAGATATTTTTCTTAATGTTCGTTTAAGTGCTCCTATATCTATCTAATGTTGTTAGAAGTTGAGTCCTTGTGGTAGTAATAAGATTGATTGTATATTATGTTTAGAGATGTTGCTTCTTTTCCAAAATCCAAAACCTAGGTGAACCACATTAGAGGATGAATGTTTCCAAGGGAGATATATTCTAATACCCTATTTCTTGAAGCCACTGTCCAATGTACAACCCTTTTTCTTGAGTCGTACATACTTCATATGAGTCATATATAGTGAGTCGTACCCAAGTTAGTGAGGGTGATGTGAGATCTATACAAGTTATGAGTTGACCCTATAAGTCATCAATAATAGTACGAGTCATATGAGTGTAACTCATTAGTTCATCAATGTGGGATCCTTAAGATTCATAAGTTATGAGTGGGGGGCTACAAGTCGTATTGTCATATTACTAGTTATAGGTTTTGACTCGTATGATAATCAGTGTATACCATCTTGATTTTTTCAAGTTTAAGAGTAATGAGGCTCACCCTTACCTTCACCATATTATTCCTATGGTGGTCTCATGAAGACTGACAACCAAATTCTGTAATGTTCACATAAAAGGCTTTTTGGTCTTTTTCCCTCGTATAACTCCAACCCAAACCTATAACTCTGAAAGAGGCATTATTTCCTCTATTCCTCAATCAATTAACAACATTATCTCCCTTCTTATCATCAAAAACATCAAGATTAGGTTTCCTCACACTAATTCATCTTTTAAGTCCCCAGATTCAAACTTCATTCACAAGTAAAAAAATTTCAGGTATGTGGGGTTTATAAACATGGTTACTCTTCCATCCTTGTGCCCAAAGTACTGGATTTTGAGATTTAATATATTTGTATTGAATTAAGGTTGATACCTAAATAACAATAATCTTGAATTATAATACTACTATGTGATTGAAAGCTTTAAGAGCAACAAATTTTACTTATAGTTATGTTTTGGCATGTGAGATTTATGTTGTGATTCGAATTTTATTACCCTACCTAGGATATTGTTGAAACATTTCAAGGTGATTATTGAGAATAATGTTTTGTTATGAATTTTTATGAAACAAAGCATGAATTCCCTATCCTAAGTACAAGTCTTGAGTTTATAAGAAGTTTATGTGCTGAAATCCCACTGTTATGTGTTATAGCATGATTTAAGAAAAGCTTGATTATTTATCTAAAGATAAGACATGGAATCCACAATCGTTCATCTTGATTATGATTTAAAGTAAAGAAAAGCATAACTAGTTTTCATTCTATAAACCCTTATGCTATTTTAAGGTTGATTTCTTAAGTATGAGCATATAAGTATTCTGGGAGTAGTATTTAGCGTAGAGAAAGGAATGCTGATGAGTGTATCCTAAATTTTTGGAAACTACGAGCCACCATAGGTTAAGCTTTTCTTAATATGCATAAAGTTCAGTGATCACTTAAGTTTTTATATTCGAATGGCAAGGATAGGACAACTCTCTACAACATGGGTAACATGTTGGACTCCATAGTAGCTCACATAGTGTATGTTGGTTTGAAGAATCTCTCATAAGAATGAATAAAACTAAAGACTTTATAAATGAAGTGTTATGTCTCACTAAGTTGACTTATATACATTAACATTCATGTTTTATGATTTTGTAGTCCTTTATTTTATTCAAGATGAAGCTGAGTCATTTATGCTTATCATGCATCATTCAAAAGTTAACTTATATATTTAGTTATTGTTTAACTTATGCATTCAGCCCCACATACTCAATACATTCTAGAGGTACTGACCCACATATATGTCTATGTGCTACATTATCTTATAATATAGGTTCTGGTGCTCTCCAGTTGTACGATGACTACGGGCATCATCACCTGTATCCTGACTTTTGGTGAGTACTCATATTCCAAGCACCCAACTTATCAAACTTCTTTTTAGTGATGCAAGTATTTTAGTTATTTTATGAGGGTGACACCCATACTAAGTCATCCTCTGAAGAGGTTTCAAATTTTAAGTTTTGTCACTCTATTACCCTATTGACTCAGTTGGTGACATCTCAGTCATAATAGTTGGGTTCTTCTAGTGTTGCTATTGTTTCATCTAAGGCCCACTAAAGTTGGCCAATTTATGTGGCTGCATCCTCTAGTGTTTACTAGTACAAAGGTTGGGGAGGATCCTCAAACCTTCATTGATGAGGTGGAGAAGATCTTTTAGGATATGCATACTTTAGAAGTTGAAGGTGTAGAGTTTGCAACCTATCAATTGAAAGATAAGGCGTACTAGTGGTACAAAGAGTGAGAATAACCACGAGATAAGGATGCTTGTTCTACATTGTGGGATAATTTCTACAGATTATATTTTTGGATTGCTTCTTTTCTCAGGAGTTGAGAGGGCCAAAAGTGGAGGAATTTGTAAACTTGAAGCAAGGAAGAATAACAGTCAAGGAGTATGCTTTGAAGTTCCATTAGTTCTCCCAGTATGCTCTGGAATTGGTATCTTATATGAGGGCTCAGATGAGAAAGTTTTCTTTTGGATTGTCTCTTGAGTTGATTCTTGAGAGTAAGGTTGCCTTGTTGATCAAGGACATGGATATCTCTAGATTGGTTGTATATATCAACTCAAAGAGGAGAAAAAAATAGGATGAGATTAGTAAGAGACCTAATAAGAAATTCAGGTATTCAGAATAGAAGGGGAGCCAATAATAGAGTGGTAAGTGGTCTAAGAAGAAGAGTTGGGGTGTCATAACTCCTATTTGATGACTAGTTATCCCTACAAAATTTTCTCAGGTGATCGATGCTTTTAGGGTGGTGATTCTTCTACGGCATAAGGTACCTAATATCTGGCTAGTGGGGCCCAATCAACACCATCTTACCCTCTCTGCAAATTTTATAGTTAGTATCATCGTGGTCAATGTAAGAAGGAGAGGAACTAATTTTTTATGTGTGATCTGATAGGGCATATGCAGCAAGATAGTCCCTCTATAGTCAATTCTGGGGCAAACAAGGTTTCTATTGCCTCTTCATTATCTCCTACACCAAAGGGTGCTACCACTAGCTCCAACACTGGTTGGAACCGTCTTTATGCTCTCACTTTTCATCAAAAGTCTGAGGCATCTCTAGATGTTTTTAGTTGTATATTGAAACTCTTTTCCTATGATATGTGTTGTTTACTTAATTTGGGGTCCTCTCTCACTTATGTAAACCCATTAGTGGCTTTGTATTTTGATTTTGGTCCTACATGTCTGACAAACCCTATTTCTATTACTACCCCGATAGGAGACATTGTGGTTGTTAGAAGAGTTTATATGGGGTGTTTTGTATTTGTTAGTAGTAAAGGAACTCTGGTAGACTTGATATAGTTAGATATAGTTGTTTTTGATGTTATTCTAAGAGTGGACTGGCTGCATTCATGCTATGTATCTTTAGACTGTCAAACACACAAGGTCATGTTTAAATTCCCAAATGAGTTAGTTATTGAGTGAGAGGGTGTTTCCCTAGCTATTAATGGAAATTTCATATCATATCTTAGAGCTCGGAAGTTGATTTCTAAAGTTTATCTCTATCATCTAGACTAGGTTAAAGATTCTAACTTGGAAGGTCCTTCCTTCCATTCTGTTCCTGTGGTAACTGTGTTCCCTAATGTCTTCCCTAATCACCATGTTAGTGTCTCTCTCGATAGGAAGATTGATTTTTGTATTGATCTTATTGTAGACACTCGTCCTATTTCTATTCCACCATATAGAATATCTCTAGCTGAGTTGAAAGAGCTTCAGGAAAAACTAAAGGACCTCTTAGATAAGGGATTTACTCATACTAGTGTGTCCTCATGGTGTGCACCAGTGTTATTCGTGAGTAATAGGGATAGTTACCTTTGGATATTTATTGATTACTAATAATTAAATAAGGTGACAGTAAAGAATAAGCACCCTCTTCCAAGAATTGATGATCTCTTTGATCAGCTTCAAGGTACCAAAGTCTTCTCTAAGATCAATCTTCAATCTGAGTATCATCAGTTAAATATTAGGGAGGTGGATATCCCAAAGACAACATTCATTGATTTGATTAATGGGGTCTTCTACCAGCTTCTAGATTTATTTTTTATTATCTTCATTGATGACATCTTGGTGGACTCTAAGAGTAAGGAGGATCATGCCAATCACCTTTGTCTTATGTTATAGACCTTAAAAGATTAGCAGTTTTATGCTAAGTTCTCTAAGTGTGAATTCTAGTTGAATGTCTTAACTTATATGGATCATGTCGTGTCTAGCTAGAGGATTAGGGTGGATCCTCAAAATCTTGATGTGGTTAAGAGATGGCCTAGAACCACAACTCCATCTGATATTCGGACCTTCTTAGGTATAGCTTTTTATTATAAGAGGTTCATGAAGATCTTTCCTTCTATCCTAGCTTCATTGACAAAGTTGACTCAGAAAAAGTTGAAGTTCATGTTGTCTGATGCTTGTGAGGGTTGCTTTGAGAAGCTAAAAGATAATTTGACTTCTACTCTTGCCTTGACTCTACCGGAGAGTATAGAGGGATTTGTGGTCTATTGTAATATGTCCCAGGTTGGTTTGGGTTGTGTATTGATGCAACATAGTAAGGTGGTTGCTTATGCCTCTAGACAGTTGAAGCTTTATGAGAAGTACTATCCAACTCTTCACCTAGATTTGCTAGTTATGGTATTTGCATTTAAAATCTTGCATCACTATCTATATGGGGTTCATGTTCATATTTTTTTGATCATCAAAGCCTACAATATGTGTTCAGTCAGAAAGAGATTAACCTCTGTCAAAGGATATGGCTTGAGTTTACTGAAGGACATAATATAAGCTTTACTACCATCCAGGAAAGCATAATGTGGTTGCTGATGCTCTTAGCAGGTTGTCCATGGATAGCCTGTCGCATATGAATAAGGATAAGCAGGAATTGGTGAAGGATACTCACTATTTGGATAACATTAGAGTTCTTCTCTTGGACTCTAAGGATGGTAGTATGGTTGTGTAATAGGTGTTATAATTATCTCTTGGTTCGAAAATAAAGGAGAAGCAGGTGTTATATCCTCTCTGTATGAAAATCAAGGATAATATGTGTGAGTAGAAAATGATGACCTTTGAGATCGGCGGAGATGGTATCTCAAGGTACCAAGGAAGTTTATGTGTTCCTGACATAAATGGATTGTGAGGTAGGATTTTGGCAGAGGCCCATGAATCGTAGTATACAGTTCATCTAGTTTAGAAAACATGTATCACACCTTAAGGAAATGTATTGGTGGAATAACATTAAATGGGATGTATACAACTTTATGGCTAAGTGTATGGTGTGTCAACAAGAAAAGGTGGAACACATAAGGCCCGGTGGGCTACTCTAAGAGATTAAACTACCAATGTTGAAATGGGAGATAATTAATATGGACTTTGTTACCGACCTTCCACAGTAACGGAATTAGTGTGACTCCATTTGGGTAATTACGGATAGGATGACTAAGTCTACTCACTTCTTGCTAGTGAGAACTACTTATACTCTTGAGGATTATGCGAAGTTATTCCTTCAGAAAGGGGTAAATTTTTATGGTGTGCCTGTCTCAATTATTTCAGATCATGGTATTTAATTCTCATTGTATTTTTAGTGCTCTTTTACAATGAGGCTTGTGGACTAAAGTGAATCTTATTATAGACTTTCACCCGCAGTCGGTTAAGAAAGCTGAAAGGACTATTCATTCTTTGAACGATATGTTGCGACCTTGTGTGATTGACAATGGTGGTAATTGGGTGGTTCGAAGTTGGTAAAGCAGAGATGTTTGGCCCGTATTTAGTTCACCGAGCTATGGAGAAGGTGAAAGTAATTTGGGATCATCGTAAGACCTCCAAAAGTTGCCAAAAGTTCTACACAGGCATGAGGCAAAGGGATTTGGAGTTTGAGGTTGGAGATTTGGTTTTCTTAAAGGTGTCTCCCATAAAGAGAGTCATACGGTTTGGGAAAAAGAAAAGTTCACCCCCCGGTGTGTTGGCCTATACATTATTGTTAGAAGGATTGGTAATGATGCATATGAGTTGGAGTTTCCCTCTAGCATGACTTCCATTCACCGGTATTCCATGTGTCTATGTTGCAAAAATGTGTGGGTGATCATTCGTTGGTTGTTCCCTTGGAGAACATTGGTATTTCAGATTCTTTGTCCTATGAGAATGTCCCAATGAGGATCTTGGATCAACAACTTCATTGGTTCCGAATGAAAGACGTGGCTTTGGTGAAAGTTCTATGGTGGAACCAAAAGTCCGAGGAAGATACTCGGGAAGTTGAGAAGACATGAAGTCCAAGTATCCATTCCTATTCTCGATTCCGAAAATTCGTTCTTGGGGTATGTGTTTTTTAATATCTTTGTTTTCTATTTTTATTGATGATAGATTGTGAATTTCTTGGTATTTTTTTCTATCTTAAAGCTAAGAGTAGGGTTATTTGGGGTTCAATCGTGCTTATATTGCCTTGTCCCATCATTCAAGGATGAAAGATCCTAGTAGGGGAGACTGAAACACCCCAAACTTTGGCCCTTGCAAAATTATCGAGTCTTGAACCTGTTGATCATCATTCAACTCACAATATACTAGTTGTTGGTGTAGTTACGGGTCTAGAGAAACTAGTCGTATGTTAATCAGTGTGATATTGGCAATGTTTTTTTCTAGATATGAGAAGATTCCATACGATCATCTGTTGAGGTGATAAGATCTAGGGTCCAAATCGTATGTTGTCTTGTGTCTAGCTTTTGATGTTCTACCTAGGGTATGACTTGATGATGCTAGTCGTATGTTAATGATACGAGTTAGGCAATAAAGTCGTATGATGGACGGAATGTGGTGCCACCTTTGTGACAAGTGATGATTTGAGGGTACCACTTGTATGATGTAGATACAAGTTGAAGGGCCCAATTGTACCCACCTTTATTTTTTTTATAGCTTTTAAGATGAGGGTACTTTGGAAAATTTCCACTCCAAGCCCTTAAGACCCCATGTCTTAAAACATTAATTGGTCCCTCGTTCAACACTTTAGAAGATCAAAACACTCTCTAAAAACCTTTCAAGAAGATTTGGTTGGGGTTTCTTCAAGGTGGTCATCTAAGGGCTTAAGGATAAAAATATCTCTATGAATCTTCACAACTCAGGCATGTGACTCTTCCTTCATTGTTAGGTCACAAAAATCATGTGTATTAAACATTGTTTATGGTTTATTAAAGGTGGTTTTGAAAGTCATGTTTATGGTTTGAATGCATAATGTTGAGTAGTGTTTTATCATGTTTCAAATTATGATTATACATGTTTAAAAAATGGTTTTGCATATATGGGTTCATGGGAGTTGTGATTTAATGAAAGGGGTCATGTTTAACCCTAGACTTGATGGTTTTTGACTTGAATAATGGTTTTATAATGGAATTCCCTCAACCTATTTTTGAAAATGTCTGAGAAATTAATCTTGTCACAAGTTTAATTTTATTTGAACTAAGGCATTGGAGTAATAATGTAAAGGGTTGATAACTGGTTTTATTAAGGCCTTGTGGGCCATAAATTGATTTGACTTGTAACCTCGGTGGTTTTATTGGATATTTAGGTTCAAGTCCCTAAATATTGGATTGAATTAAAGTATTTGTTAAGACAATGAGTTTGAGTCCCAAGATTGATTGATAATGGTTATGGCATGTTGTACATTTGCAAAGGGGATTGGTATAATAGTACAAATGGGATGCCTTTTGTAAGTAATTAGATTAAAGGATTTGTATATGTATACTAAATGTTTTAAATTGGCCTTTAAAGCGGGATGTGGAGCCAGGCTATGCAAGTGGATTCGGAAGGACTAACACTGGAGACCGCGCTAGCCGGTGTGTGTGTCAATATGACCGGGAGGATCGAGTCCCCGAGTGAATATATGAATTGGAGGTTTGAGTCCCCCATATTGTATACATTGGTTCTTGAGTCACCTTGATTATGCCGAGAGGTTCGAGTCCCCCGAGTGAATATATGAATTGGAGGTTTGAGTCCCCCATATTGTATACATTGGTTCATGAGTCACCTTGATTATGCCAAGAGGTTCGAGTCCCCTATAAAGGCACATATGAATATGGATATTCTCTGGTTTGTGCGGCTACATTCACTGGGGCCCTTCCATCTGGGGGAGAGATACTGGAACCATATAGCCAGTGGGTGTCTTGTTATATGATGGTTATGCTACACAATCCTGTTTAAGGTTTTTAAAGTTCATGCCAATCCTTATTCCCTACCTCGGCACTATAAATATATATACATATATATGTATACATGTGATTGTATATGATGTGTTGACTTGGTTTTGAATAATGGAATTATTTTCTTTCACTATCCTTGAGTTACATATTAGCGTTCCAACCACTAACCATCTTCAAACGTTGTATCCCTACACGATACATATGCCGAAACATCATCTACTTTTCCTCCAAAGTGATCAAGTGTTCGAGTGGTTCGTAAGTTGACATTGAAGTTGTCAACTTCTATACTTTAGAAGGATTCATTTCATTGTCTTTATATTATATGTTTCCAACATTAGTTAGACTCAGTTTTAGCTATGGTCGAGGTATTTCCCGACTGGATACTCTTTTGATTGATTAGAGGCTTTGTCAGACTATAATTGGTATGGGCAATATTGATAGTGGTTCAAGAATTGGTATTGGTATTGGTATTGATGTCGATACCTGTTAGTATTAATTATGGTTATACTTGATGTCTTTATATAATTAAACTCACATCTTGTTATATGTTCGAAATTCATGACTCTGAGGCATATTTTTTTGGATTGGTTAGATGAAGGGGGCGATGTCCAGGCCATATGGGACTTGGGATACCTGTCATACCTAGGCCCTTGTTCGAGTCATGACCACAAGAAAACAACACAACGCTGCTAACTAGGAGAAACCTAAGACACCAAAGGCAGCCAATTTTAAATTTAAGCTCAAGAGCATTACCCCTACTAATTTTAACCTTTCAAAGCCATTTGTTTGTATTAATAGAGAACAACAATGTGACACAAGGGAATCATGATATGGCATTACATTAGCAACAAACAATCATGCATATGTACAAGTTACACTATCCAAATAAATAAGCAGCTAGCAACATAACCTATATACCCTCACAACAAAGAGGTCCCACTCACTCAATAGAATCATGTATGTTAATGCAGGGATGATCACAAGACACTCATACTCACACTCACAAAGAAGTTCCAACAAGGTGCACAAAATAGCATAGGCTTGCCATTATTTTCTTTACCTTAGTTTTTAGACAATCGTGTTAGGATAAATATAAGACTTTATTCAGCTTGTAATGTAGGTTTGCTGGCTGGTATGGTACATTTGAGAGTTGGTGACTAACCTCCTTGGCACTACAATTATGTGAGGTTTCCACTTATCAACCAACTTTTTTTTTATTCCATCCTTATTTCTCATTTTTTATTCTTTACAGCTCATTCAGGTTGGATGTGGTTTCTTTTATTCTCTTCATTTTTCTTTTCTTTTTATTTTTGTTTTTATTTTTCTATATTTTTTTCTTTATCTACCATGCCCAGCCCTACTTTTTTTTCTTTTATCTACACCGTCCTTCATACCTACTTCTATTCACGCACCCTTATGATAGCCAACCTCAACTTAGGCGATTTGCCAAAGTTGAGGTGCACAATGTCCAAGGAGGACCTGGGCCAAAGCAGGTTTATAATGTTTATAATGTCTATAATGGTCTATAATGTCTCAAATTTAAAGATCCCGGTATACTTATTAACATTTGGAAGTTCGTTTAGGCTAAAGGTTGACTAATTTCAAGAACGGCCTATGATCCTTTCCTAATCGACTATCCTACAAACTAAAAAACACTAATCGGACAAGTTTTGGATTCAACACACAAAGGGAACAAAGTAAGAATCTGATGCAGACATGGGACTATGTTGCATACAAACTACTATCTATCCAGTTCATGCAAGTGTTGGCTATGATAATCATATCTCTAATCCTAATGTCATAATGAGATTCATAATGGTTACATAAATACAGATCACATAATTGAAATAAATAAAATTTGGAGGGGTATCCTTTTTCTCAATAATCAAAAGAAAACATCAACTGCCTTAGATACTTCTTTTACTGCTAGTTAAGAAAAACACAACACAATACAAAACAAAATACAATATGACACAATATTTCCTAGACATGTCGGCTCTACAATTATATCGTGGCCGACAGGAAAAGAAGCATGGCAATAAAAACTCGCAGCAGGTTGGTAAAACCCACCCCTAACTAAAATACTACGCACTATTCCCAATGCATAACAATAATATAAAGCAAGGGAATAAGGACATATTTGGGATACTATTGGCATCCGAGTCATGTTCATACCATTTTGGGGGTATATCGACTGGCGGTGGTGGTGGTGGGAGGACACTACTAAAAGATTCACACGCTACAATCTTTCAAATCAACCATGGCCCATTTCAAGGACTGATCAAATAGAATAGCAGGGTCCTATAGATCCTCCGTCCTAGCTCTCTTGGTCCCAACAACTGGGATCGTCTCCTCCTCCTCTACAAAGAAATCAAAACTTCTAGGGTTGTATGGAGTCATCGACTGAGAAAATGAATGGATAACTGGAGGAATGGTCAAAATCTAGGTATCAAAGAGAGAGTGTACCTCTACTCATGGTGTGGCCACCTCCTCTTGAATCCCACCTAGGTTAAAAGACTCCATGTCATTGAACCGAGCTGACACCAATCCCTAAAAAGCATCAATCCAGACATGAAAATTATCAGTAAAATATAATATCGCAGCCTTGGTGCAGCCTATATCACTATTCCATCAGTCTCCAATGTCGTCCGGACCTATGGCCGAATCTGTGCATATAGTGATACCACATCAGACTCAACATCATTAAGGCGGGTTGTAGTAGCATCCTATTACTCCACTAGGATCTGCAAGTATTCATATTGTACTATAATGAGCCCCATATTTGTAGCTGGGGTAGTGGTAATGGGGTAAAAAAGCACAGTTCATGCCTCAATAGGCTCAAAAATAGAGATCGAGGCTAGAGTAGACGTCGCTGGGACCGCTCTCCCTGAGAAATTATCTTAGGAGTATTCCTATGCTTGCCCATTTTAAAAACCATACTTGTATTTAAATCCATATTTGGCCTATCACCATGCTCTTCCATAATTGAGGGCCCCTCAGACTGGGTCACAATCACTATTAGGTGCGTACGAGCTTTTTGGGCGAGGAGTGGGTTTGCCTAATCCTTAATGATAATCATCTGTATAATGCTCGTCACCTCTAATCTCCTATCAATAGTTGGGGTCTCAGGAACTCCCACTTCATCACAAAATTATAGGATGTTGAAAGGGAATGGAAAAATGGTCAAATCTCTGAATGCTTTCTCATGCAACTCTTAACTAATAACATCAACAAAGTCTATTTATATCCTGCTATCAAACTCGTGATCTATGTATCTTCTTCCCATGTCAACAAATATTTAATAGCAACCAGACACAACAAAAAATTAACCATGGTCCACCAAAACTTTATAGAAAAATTCAGTGTTCCCTTTTTAATCTCACCCTTTTCCTATATCCAGGAGGCCTCATCTCCCAAATCAAAAATCAACATGGCAATCCATCTCAACAAATCTAGCCTCTATCTCCAAATATTTGCATCCTTCATTGTGAATCTATCCCATGTAAATCTCGATCTATAATCACACTCAGCAGTATATACCAGATCCAAATACTCTGACATAAAAGGGACTCGAGGAAGGGCTACCGCAGAAAAGTCAACCTGTACTCCTATCATCAAAGTAGACTCTAGTTGGGGCTTATTTGGACCTCTGTCACCTCTAAGTGTGGTCAAAGAAATTTTGGTGGAAGAAGGGGCGTAGAACTCACGGGCCAAAGCATGGCTATACGGACCCTTGCATTTAGTCATCCATTCCAGCTAGTATCGATCAAATATGGCCCACGGGTTTGGTGCCCCTGCTATCACTGCTAACTCAAACCTTATCTCATCTTGAATAGACCTTGTAGGTTGACCCGCCTCAGTAATAAAGTTGTCTCTCTTACAAATCACTTGCATCCCTACTACAAACCACCTCAGGATTACCTCAACTATTGACATAACCAACGCCTGTGTACACTCAGAATCTAGGTCAGACTTTGGTGAATTAGGAGGTTGAGTGTCATGACCCAAGCTAGGAACTAGCCATGACGGATACCTCAATTCATATATGGACTGGAGATCATGCCCCTTTCCTATATCAACCATAAGATATGGATGAATTTCATACATATAAAAAGATAGAGTGAAATACGGCTAACAATAGCTCAAGAAACGTCTAACCATTCATCACGACAACACACTAAACTAACACACCTAAGTCCACAGTAATCCATAAAGCCTCTATAATCCAAAGTCCATAAACTAATGAGACTTGCCCTTGACAATAGCCAAAATCAAAGTCTAATAAAGTCTATAACATGGAGTAAAGAATGCCTTCCAAACTATGGAAGCTCACCACTTCAATGTCAATTCATGAGCCACTCAAACAACTGGTCGCTGTACAAGAAAAGAAAGAGAAGCTTTGGTCCCCATATCGCGTGGGGATATAGTGCCCAGAGATGGTTAGCGGTTAGAACACTAGCATGTAACTCAGGTATAGAGGAATAAAATAATGCCATCATTGAAAGGAAGTCAAATCATTATATGCAATCACATGTATGCATACATATATATATCATGCCGGGATAGGGGACAAGGATTGGCATAAACTTTCAAATATTAACCTAGGTTGTGTAGCGTAACTGTCATAATACAAGTCACCCAGGGGCTATATGGGCCCAATTCTCCCCTAGATGGAAGGGCCACAGTGTGTGTAGCCACACGACACAGAGAATATCCATATCAGTATATGACATTATTAGGGACTCGAATGTCCCGACAAAATAAAGGTAATGTAGCACCCATGTATATAATATGGGGGACTTGAAACTCTCGTTCATATAGACACCCACGCCGACTAGTGCGATTTCCATTGTTAGTACTTTATACTTTACTTTCACGGCCCGGCTACACATCCCGATTTAAAGCCCAATTTAAAACATTCTTACACATGCACAAAACCTTTAGTCCAATTACTTACCAAAGGCACCCCGTTGGTATCATCCTACCAACCCTACTTGCAAGTGTAAAACATGCAATAACCATTATCATTCGACTTTGGGACTCAAACCCATTATCTATACAAATCCAACAATTCAATACAACCTTTAGGGACTCAAACCCATTTAGTCATTTAAACCGCCAAGGTTACAATTCAATTCAACTTATGGCTAACAAGGCTTTTCATGAAATCATTTATTAATCATTTACATTAGTAGGCCAATGACCTAGTTCAAAATATATTTAAATTCAATTTGTGTTCATCAAGACATGTACAAAATGATTTATCCTTCATTAACATTCTTATACCAAGCATTAATTCAAAACCCAATTCATCCCGTGAAAAGATTCTTCTGTTACGCATTTTTAGAAATAGGTTGAGGATACACCATTATCAAACCATTAATCAAGTCAAAAACCATCAAGTTAGGGTTAAACATGATTTTTCATTAAACCACAATTTTGATACACCCACATGTGCAAAATCATTACCCTAAACATATATAAACACAGGTGAAATCATGAGAGAATAATACTCAACATTAAACATTCAAACCCTAAACCATACCTTTCAAAACCATCATTAATGATTTATGAACAACGCATGAAGGAAGACTGACAGAAAGAACTTGGACTCTTGAGCCTCTAGATGAATACCTTGTAGAAACCTTAGCCCAATCTTTAAAAGATAGTTTAGAGAGGATCTTGAGAGTGTTTTGATCTTTCAAAGTAAGGAGTGGTGGACCAAATAGTGTGATAAGACGTGGGGTAATAAGGGCTTAGGGTGGGAAATGTCAAAAATACCTTCATCTTAAAAACTATAAAAGACTCACAGGAGGGTACGATTTGGCCTTTCCACTTGTACCAACATCATATGAATGGTACCTTCTACTCGTATTTTGATCAAAATATTGGACACCATAACCTGTACAACGTACGGCTCCTTAGTATAAATTGTACCCTACCATGTGACTAGTACCCACCTAAATCGTATCCTAAGTAGAATGTCAAGGATAGACATTGAAGAACATACGATTTTGACCTTACTAATTGTATCATCATCATATGGGTCGTATAATGCCTTTTAGTATCTAGAACAGAACTTGGCCAAGGTGACAATGACCAACATACGACTAGGGTCCTTAAATCGTATCCATACCATATGAGTGGTATGATGCACAGAATGTTCAAGACTCAATAAGTTTTGCAAGGTCCAATGTTTGGGGTGTTTCAGTCTCGCCCCTTAGGATCATTCATCCTTCAATAATTGGATGAGGAACTACAAGCATGATTTAATCTCCAATTTCTACTTTAACCCTTAAGCTAGAAAGAAAAAACACCAAGAGATTCACAATCTATCATCAATCAAACATATAAAATAAAGATATCAAAAGCAAGACATACCTCAATCATGATTTCCAGAATCGGTAATAGTAATTGATACTTGGACTTCATGTCTTCCTCGTCCTCCCAAGTAGCTTCCTCAGACTTTTGGTTCCGCCATAGAACCTTCACCGAAGCCACTTCTTTTATTTGCAGCTTATGAACTTTTCGATGTAAGATCCTCATCGAGACCTCCTCATAAGACAAAGAATCTGAGATACCAATGTCCTCCAAAGGGACAATCAATGAAGGATCACCTACACATTTCCGAAACATGGACACATGAAATATTGAATCATAGAACTCATATAAGAGGGCAATTATAACTCATATGCAACATTACAAACCCTTCTCAAAACTACATAGAACAACATGCTGGGGACTAAGCTTCCTCGTCTTCCCAAACCCATTACTCTCTTCATGGGAGACACCTTCAAGAACACCCAATCTCCAACCTCAAACTCAAAATCCCTTCACCTCATGTTTGCATAGGACTTTCGGAGACTATAAGTAGTCTTAATCCTATCCCCTATCACCTTCACCTTTTCCATGGCTTGGTAAATAAAATTTGGGCCAAATATTTCTGCTTCATCAACCTAGAACCACCCAATAGGAGACGTACACCTCCTACCATACATTACCTCAAATGGGGCTATACAAAGATAGAATGGTAGCTATTGTTATAAGAAAACTCAATCGAAGAAAAATGGCCAAATTAACTTCCACCATAATCAATCGCACAGGCTCGCGAAATATCCTCTAATGCTTGAATAGTCCTTTCAGATTGCCCATCCGACTGTGGGTGAAAAGGTGTACTAAGACTCACTTTAGTCCCCAAACTATGATATAAAGAGCGCTAAAAATGCAATGAAAAATGAGTACCATGATCTGAAATAATCAAGACAGGCATACCATGCAACTTTACAATTTCCTTACAAACCAACTTTGCATAATCCTCGGAAAAATGAGTAGTCCTTATAGGTAAGAAGTGAGTGGACTTAGTCATCCTATCCAGGATGACAAAAATGGAGTCACACAGATTCCACAATCGCAGATGTCCAGTAATGAAATCCATATTAACTATCGCTCATTTCCACAACAACAATTCATTCTCTTAGAGTTTCCCACCAAGCCTCAGATGCTCCACCTTTACTTGTTGATATACCATACACTTAGCCACAAAGTCGGCCACATCACATTTCATGTCATTCCACCAATACATCTCCTTAAGATAATGATACATCTTTACTGAGTCGGGATAAACCATATACCGTGATTCATGAGCCTTGATCAAAATCATGCCTCGCAACCCATTCACATATGAAATACATAACCTCCCTAGGTACCTCAAGATACCATCACCCCCGATCGTGAAAACGGTCACCTTCTACTTGCCCACATTATCCTTGATTTTCATCAAAAGTGGGCCTAACACTTATTTTTTCCTTTATTTCTAAACCAAGAGACAATTGTGCTGCCTATTAGACTATCACACACTATCCTCAGAGTCCAAGAGATAGACTCTAAGGTTAGCCAAGCGGTGAATATCCCTTACTAATCCTGCATATCATTATCCACATGTGACAAGATACCCATTGATAACCTACTAAGAGCATCTGAAACCATGTTAGTTTTACCTGGATAGTAGTTAAAACTCATTTCATAGTCCTTCAGCAACTCAAACCACCTCCATTGCCTCAGATAAAGTTCCTTTCGAGTAAACACAGATTGTACGCTCTAATGATCAGAAAAGATATCAGTATTCACCCCATATAAATAGTGGCACCAAATTTTCAATGCAAATACCACAGCTAACAACTCCAACTCATGAGTCGGATAGTTCCTCTCATGAAGCTTTAACTCTCTAGAGGCATAGGCAACTACCTTACTATGCTGCACCAACACACAACCTAAACCAATCTGGGACACATCATAATAAACCACAAAAACCTTGGTACCCTTAGGTAGAGTCAAGACTGGAGATGAAATCAACTCTTCCTTTATCTTTTCAAAACAACCTTCACAAGCATCAAACCATAAGAACTTCACTTTCTTCTAAGTCAATTTAATCAAGGGAGAAGCAATAGAAGAAAAAATCCCCACTAAACCCCATATAATACCTAGCTAAACCTAAGAAACTCTAAATATTGGTTGTATTCTTGTTCCTAGGCCACTTTTTTACCACAACAAATTTTCGAGGATCCATCATAATCCCCTCACTGGACACAACATGACCTAGAAAAGTTATAGAATTTAACCAAAATTTATATTTAGAACTTAGTATACAACAGTGAATCTTTCAAGGTCTACAACACAAGGCATAGGTGATTGACATAATCCACCCTGCTCCTAAAGTAAACTAAGATGTCATTGATGAAGACAATGATGAAAAAATCTAGAAACTGATGGAAAACCCTATTCATCAAATCCATGACTATCGTAGGAGCGTTGGTTAAACCAAACAACATATCTAAGAACTTAAAATGTCCATACTAAGTACAAAAAGCTATCTTAGGGATATAAACTTCCCTTATATTTAACTAATGGTACCCAGACCGAAGATCGATCTTAGAAAAGAATTTGGCACCCTGATGTTGGTCTAAGAGATCGTAAATTCTCAGAAGGATTCTTCACCATCACCTTATTCAATTGCTGGTAGTCAATACATATTCAATGGAAACTATGCTTATTACTCATGAACAACAGTATTGCACCCCTTGTCTAAGAGATCCTTTAGTTGCTCCTTGATTTCTCTCAACTTAGTTGGAGCCATCCTATATGGGGAATAGAAATTGGATGTCCTTGAAATAAGATCAATACAAAAATTAATCTCCCTATTGGGAGGGACACTAGGACGGTCATCAGGGAAGAACTCAGGAAACTTATTTACTATAGGAATAGAATGTAAGGAAGGACCTTCTAAGTTAGAATCTTTAATCCAAACTAGATAATAGAGACACCCCTTGGAGATCAATCTCCAAGCTCTAAGATATGATATAAACCTCCTCTTATGAGCTAAAGAATGACCCTCTCACTCAAACATTAGCTTATTAGGGAATTTAGACATGACCTTATGGGCCCGACAATCTAGGGAAGCATAGCACGAAGGAAAGCAGTCCATTCCCAGAATAACATCAAAATAAACTATGTCTAACTCTATCAAGTCCACCAGAGTTTCTCTATTACCAACAGCTACCACTTACCACACACACCCTACAGACTCTTCTGACAACCACAATCTTCTATTAGGGTAGAAATAAAAAAAGGGTACGATAGACACTCAAGACTAAAACCAAAGTGCACAGCCACAAATAGGGTCACATAAAAGAGAGAGGATCTGAGATCAAGAAAATAATACACATTATGGGAAAAGTGTTTCAATATACATGTAACAACATCCGGAGATGCCTCAAAATCCTAAAGAATAGTGAGAGTATAAAGTTGGTTCCGACCAGTGCCATAGCCAGAAGTGGCACCCTTCAGTGCACGAGATGATAAAGAGGCTACAATAACCTTGTTTTCCCCAGATGAACCTTTAGAGGGACAATCCCACTGCATATGACCAATCTAACCACACATAAAACATAGTTCCTTCCTTTTTTACACAAACCATGATAATACTAACCACAGAATATCTAAGGAGGGTAGGATGGTGTAGACTGGGCCCTACTCGCCTAAGAATAGGCAACCTGCTCCCTAGAAGCATCACTACTCTAAAAACATTTGTCTCTCAACATCTTTGTGTAGGGAACACTAGCCATAAAATATGAGTTAGTACTCCCTCTACCCTTCTTTTTAGGCCTCTTCCCACTCTGTTGTTGGCCCTCACTCGATTCTTAAAACTGAAACCTCTTACCATGCATCTCACTAATTTTAGGTTTTTTCTTCTTCTCCTCTTCAACCTGTTGCATAAACACAACCAATATGGGGATGTCTATGTCCTTGATCAACAAAGCATCCTCACCTTAAAGGATCAAATCAAGAGAAAATCTCAAAGAAAACTTTCTCATTTGGGCCCTCATATTAGATACCAATTTGGGAGAATACCAGGACAGCTAATTGAATTTTAAGGCATACTCCTTGACTGTAATCCTTCCGTTCTTTAAGTTAAAAAATTCCTTCGTGTTATCTTCTCTCAACTCCTGAGGAAATAAGTGGTCTAGAAATGAACTAGCAAAATCATCCAATACAGCTGAACTAACATCCTTACATCTTAACTTCTCTTATTTATCATACCATTGGTATGCCATATTTTTCAATTGGTAGGCAGAGAACTCAACACCCTCAATCTCTAAAGCATGCATACCCCAAAAGATTTTCTTTATCTCATTAATAAATCTTTGAGGATCCTCCTCAACTTTTACCAATAAATATCGAAGGATACAACCTCATTAATTGGCCAACTCTAGTGGCCTCGGATGAACCCATAGCAACACTAGCAGAACCAAACTATTGTGACAAGATGTCACCAATAACCTCCCCGAGAGGCGATTGAGTATGAGTGTCACTCTCAGGAGTAGAATTAGTAGGGATAGGTGGAAGTTTACGAGGACAGTCAGATGCAGTGACCATTCACCAGTTTTGGACCCAATAAGTTGGACGAGCTCTATCCACATTGTCCTCTGACAAGACAAAAGAGTTTGCATGACCATTAGATCTTCTTGGAGGCATGATCTGAAATACAAACAAACAAAAATTAGAAGAATCTCAAACCTTATACTCTATCTCTCAAAAATAAGACAACAAGAAAGGGAACTATACTAAAATATCTCATAGCCTCTATCTTATGAGTGTAGAATCCTGCATACCCATAAAAGAGACTCTACTAGACACGACTTTGTGGACACCCAAATGACTATGAACCTAGGATCTGAGACCATCTATGAAATAATTCAAACCAGGGCCTGGACGTGACGAGTATCTCAAGTCCTACGAGGATTGGAGATCACCCCCACTTAACCAAACCAATGTATCAACCATAAGTGATGGATGAATTTCATACATATAATATGATAACATGAAATAAGTCTAACAATAGCTTAAGAAATATTAAACCATTCATTACAACAACAAACTAAAACAACAACCTAAGTCCACAGTAATCCATAAGCCTCTACAATCCAAAGTTAATAAACCATCGGCTTATGCCCCCAATAATAGACAAAATACAAGTCTAACAAAGTCTATAACCTAGAGTAAAAGGATCTCAAAATTAATTCCTTCTAAATGATGAAAGATCACCACTTTAGTATAAATGCGTGAGCCACTCGAACACCTAGTCACAACGCAGGAAAAAAAAGAAACTTTGGTCCCAATATCGCATGGGGATACAACGCTCGAAGATGGTTAGCAGTTGGAACACTAGCATGTAACTCAGGGATAGAGTAATAAAATAATGCCATTATTGAAATCAAGTCAAATCATTATATGAAATTACATGTATATATACACACAGATTATATATCGTGTTGGGATAGGGACAAGGCTAACCATGAACTTTGAAAATACTAACCTAGGTTATGTAGCATAACCATCATAATACAAGGTACCCATGAGCAATATGGGCCCAGCTCCCCCTAAGCTGGAAGGGCCCCAATGTGTGTAGCTGTATGAACACAAGAATATCCATATCTGTATATGCCATTATAGGGGACTCAACAATACCGGCATAATTAAGGTAATGTAGCACCCATGTATAAAATATCGGGGACCCAAACCTCCCATTCATATATCTATTCAGGGGACTCAAACCCCCCATCCATATAGACACCCGTACCGGCTAATGTAATTTTTAATGTTAGTCCTCCAGACTCCACTTTCTCTGCCCGACTACATATCCCTCTTTAAAGACAAATTTAAAATAGTCTTACACATGCATAAAACCATTACACCAATTACTTACCAAAGTCATCCCATAGGTATTATCTTATCAACCCTACTTGCAAGCGTACAATATGACATAACCTTTATTAGTTAACTTTGGGACTCGAACTCATTGTCTACAGAAAGCAATCAATTTGATTTAACGATTAGGTACTCAAACCCATTTAGCCATTTAAACCACGAAGGTTACAATTCAATTCAAGTTCTAGCTAAAAAGGCCTTTTATGAAATCATTTACCAATCATTTACATTAGTAAGCAAATACCTTAGTTTAAAACACATTTTAATTCAACTTATGGTCACTTAGACCTTTATAAAATATTTTATGCTTCATTAACATTCATATACCAATAATTAGTTCAAAACCATATTCATCAGTGACAAGATTCTTCTCCTAGGCATTTTCATATATAGGTTGAGGGCATATAATTATCAAATCATTATTCAAGTCAAAAACCATCAAGTTAGGGTTAACCATCACCCCTTCATTAAACCACGATTTTTATACACCCAGATGTGAATAACCATTACCAAAAATATTTATAAACACAAGTTAAATCATAAGAGAACAATACTCAACATTAGACATTCAAACCCCCAACCATAGGTTTCAAAACCACTAGTTATGATTCAAGTACAATGCTTAAAACAAATAATTTTTTTGAACTAACAATTAAAATAGAGTCACATTCCATATGAAAAAAGATTAACTAAAAGAACTTGCCTTTTGAGCCTCTAGATGAACACCTTGTAGAATCCCTAGCTCAATCTTCAAGAGGGAGTTTTCTTGAGAGTATCTTAATCCTTCAATGTGAGGAGTGAAATACCAAATAGTGTTATGAGATGTGGTTTATTAAAGGATTGTGGTGGGAAATGTCTAAAATACTCTTAGCTTTAAAACTATAAAAGACTAACAGGATGGTACAGTTTGGCCTCTCCACTCGTACACACATCGTACGAGTGGTACCCTTCACTCGTACATTGATCAAAATGTTAGACACCATAACCTATCACACATACAGCTCCTTAGTATGATTCATACCCTACCATATGACTAGTACCCACCTAAATCACACCTAAGAAAAATGTCAAGGCTAAACACTGGACAACTTAAGGTAATGTAGCACCCATGTATACACCTTGAATAGGAGGCTCTGTGGCCGGTGCTGATGTTAATAACACATGATGTGAATCCTAAGAGGTACCATTCTCAAACTAGGGTACTACTAATGCTAGCTCAGTAGTTATTGTAGTGGGCTCATCCCGTGACCCTTTTCAAACTGGGTTTTCTATGTAGCCTCCTCCTCTGAAGCCTTCTCTCTCTCCTTTGACTTGGAAGAGTATGGGGGATGTCTTGGTTAATTTTATCCTCTTCCTAGGAACTAGTATAGTTGTGGTTTTCTGATCCCCAGCCTATAAAGATGTAGGATGAGTTCCTCACTATGTTCGTGCTGGTAGTTGAATACCTAGGGTGGCTGCAATAATAGATTCGACTATAACCTATCTCTAGCCTATATTTTGTGAGGCTGCTGGTCTATCTGAGATAATCAGTACTCTCCTACTGAGCCACTACACTCAAGGAACTCGTCCTTATGTCTCGACTTTCCTAACCTCTAAGTCAAAGCCTTTGGTTCCATGGTACCTAAAATAGTAAGTTTTAGTGCCTAAAAGAGAATAAAGGAGTGCAAAATTTGAACAAAAATCAAAATTATAAAAATTTAAATTTTTTTTCAAATTTACATCCCTATTAATCTAATCAACCTATTCCAGTACAATTTTTGCACCCACAACTTTTATCAAGTTTCAAAACACAGATATTGCATACAAGACTTTTAGGTTTCTTTAGCCTTCTCAACTTTCACTCCCATTTAAGGCATGATTATAGATTATTAATTTAAGAACAATGCATCAATTTTAACTTTTAGGTTTAATATAGTCTCCCGCATACAAAGTTGTTGATTTTTCCATAATTCACAAGAAAATATTCATACCAACTAACTAATTTTTAATTAAGAACAAGAATTTACTAATGGGAGACAAGAAATATACATTTAATTTTAAGAGATAAAAGTGAAAGTCAAAAAGGTGAAGAGAAACCCTAGCTTGAACGTATAATATATGCAGTTGGACTTATTGGTACTGAGAACAAGAAGGGTTCTTGCCTTATACAAATTCTAGGGGAAATTTGAAGGTTTTAGTTTAAGAGGTAGTTAGTAGTTTGAGTTTTTGAGGGTTATTGATCGACTTTTAAAATTATAAAAGGTTGGGGTGGTCGGTGTTTTGTTAGGTTAGGTTATTGTAGGCACAAAATTTAAAATTTTTGTGATCAAAATACTATGGGTGACCTAGGGCACTACTTATGGCCTATAGGTGGCATCTACAACCCATAGGTTGCAGGCCATAGATGAACCAAATTTTTTCCAACTTTTTAACTCTCTGAACTTTTTGTTCTGATACTTATAACACCACTTATGATGTCCTATGAGGTACTTATGATCCCATAAGTAGGTTTGAAATTAAAAGTTCAGAGTTCCTAAAATCCTTAAAATTTTCCTCTAACATCTACTGCATAACCTACCTAGCCTGAGTGGGATGGTTTAATAAGTCCTCTTACTTGAAAATTTTTGAATTTAATAATGTTTTACCTTATTCTAGGTTGTTCATCATGTTGTAAACCGACAATAAAAACCTACACACTAAAATAGTGGGTTTCCTCTAACCCAACACTTGATTTAATATCCCGGCATAATGTGGCTATGTTGGTTCCTTAGACTTCACCAATAAACACATGGGTTGCCTCCCATGAAACACCTGATTTAAAATCAAGGTACAATGTGAGACCATGATTACTCAAGCTTCATCAAGTTAGACAAAGAAGTGGCCTCTACGATTATCAATGTAATTTACTACTGAGACCACCCTCATGTCAGTCGATTGCTTTATAGTTCTATGAACATTGAAGGTGACCTAAACTTAAAATCCCACTTCTCCATATACACCAATGCTCAAGGCATGGAGAAAAATTATACCCCCAAGATTATAGGGATCTTAAAATCAACTTTATAATCCAAGACATTAAAGTCAATCAGAAATATGAAGTTGTCTACTTTCACCATCACATAAAATAATATGTTTATGGGTTTCTTCACTGTAAGCACTTACATAAAAAAATGCATTTTCATTTCTTTAGGAGGTCAAAAGACCAACTATTTTAACACTGCCAGCAGTATCAAGTTAATACTGGCACCCAAGTGACAAAGCGCTATGGAAAATCTAGATGTCTCAATGGTACATGGAATTGTGAAAGATATGGGATCATCTTTCTTTTATGCCAAAGATAGAGACATGATCGTACTATAATGATGCATCCCATTGAAGTCCTGAAAATTGATAACTCTTTTTCATGTTAGCAAATCCTTCAAAAATATTTTGGACTCAACTCTTTTAGGATAATAATGAACTTATTAAACTTCCTTTCTTCTTTATTCTACTTCAACCTATGAGGAAACCATGTAGGAGGTCGTAGAATTTTTTTCACTATCAGTTCATTGACCTTTCACTTTTCTTTTTCCTTCTCAGCACTATGATCAACCCCTATCGATGGTAGTGATAACTCAGAATTAGTTCACCAACTTCTCTAACTTTTTTTCTAGTGTATTATCAATATGAACATTATTATTCCTTGACTCATAAAATCCGGGCATAGGAGGGGGTCAATGGTAAACTTACAACTATGAGTAGTGATAGCTAAACAGTGTCGTCGTTCTTAGGATTTCACACTAAATTTCTTAGACTTACAACTATGAGTAGTGATAGCTAAACAGTGTCATCGTTCTTAGGATTTCACACTAAATTTCTTACAAGGGTGCCCAACTATCACTGATTCAATGTTGTAGACATTTGACCAAATTACTTCTCTAATTGTTTGATCAAAGAAGAATACGATTCTTCCTTATGGGTTAACCCTGAAATGTCTTCCCTAATCTCTTTAAGGAAATTTTCTTGACTTTTTGACCTTTCACAAACTTTGAAAACATTTACTCCATTCTTGATTCACTATCATGGCTGCTTTGTTAAAAACATGCACCACCCTTTTCTTTATAATCACCCTTTCTTCGCTAGTCACCATCCCTCTCTCTACTTTAATCTATATGCCTATCCCTATAATATTTTATATCCCAATTCCCTTACCAAGAATTCTAATTTTCTTAAGCAAACGATTGGCCCTTCAATCAGAAACCCTCCACTTATCTATCAAGATATTTAGCCTCTTTATCTGTATCTAAATCATATAATCTAGAGGCCCTTCCATGAGTACCCACTGTATTCACCTTCTCAGAATTCATCATTATAAACTACTTTGTCAGCAACCCAACCTCCATCCTTAATTGAGCAACCTCTTTTGCCACTATGTCATCAATAACTCTGTGCTCGATGGAAGCCCCAATAGAATAAGTGCTAATGCCTCTCTTTGCCTCCTGAGTATGTCACCTATAGTTGGTGAGAGAGATCTGATCTAATATCTCTGACACTAACTCCCAATGCAAGTGCATGAATGATCTACCACTAATAGTGTCTATTATGGCTTTCAAACTGGTGTTACGATTTGATAGAATATTTTGAGCAAGTTGTTTCCTGCAATCCTATGATACAACACCATTGACAACTTCTTTTAAAACAAAAACCATGCCTCATACATTGATTCTGAATGTCACTACCTAAAGTTATACATCTCGTCCTTCCACTATAGAATTCCTGATAGAGGGAAGAAACAATCTAAAATTTTCCTTTGTAACTCATTCCAAGTACTAATGGACCCACGATATAGTTCCCCTAACCATAATGTAACTTCAGTAATTAGAGTAAAAGGGAACAATCTAAGTTTCAGAGCTTTCAGGTCTACCCCAGGTATAGTGTATGGAGTGTCGGTCCAAATAAAATTTATAAGGTGCATGTTTTCATCATTAGTGGGAAATCCCGCAAACACACCCTTCAAATTTAACATTAGGATCATAGTACTAGTACAATAGAAATTTACACCTAGTGGCAATACAAGAGGAATGATAGCTCTTGTCTCAGTAGGCTCAACATATATCATGTCCTCCTTTGTATCATCATATAGTGGAAAGCACTGATAGGATGGGAGTACTTGAGCTTAACTCTTTCACTTCTATCTTGCTTCTCATCGAGTTCTACTCGACTATCAACAACTGATCTCTGTCTCACTCTTTTTGCCTCTTGAGCTTCATGTTGGGCAACCCGATTATTACTCTACTATTATTTCTCTATAGTAATAGTACAATTGTTTACTCTACTTTTTACTAAGGAGATGGGGGAGACAAGTATTGTGTAACATCAAGAGGAAGCTCATGACAAGCCTCTCGACCTTGCTATAACATCCTATGATTTAGCTGTAGGATTTTATCTGGCTGTAACATCCTATGATTCAGTTGTAGGATTTTATCTATCCCATTTATATCTGTTGATAGGTATACGCTGATGTATACCATAAGAATACCAAAAAAGGAAACCTAAAAACTTTAATAAATTCAATCAATAACTCCATAATCGTATTCCCCGACAACAATGCCAAAATTTTGATGTCACCAAAAACTATACTTCTAAGAAGTATAAAGGGTTGATATCAAAATATAGTAACCCAAATAGTATAGGGTCGAACCCACAGGGAATAGGCCAGTTATATCTCTAAGTTGTTGAAATCACCAGGCAGCCTAAAAAGTAAATGGGGGGTTTTGTTGTAGTCAGTTGAAAGTAACAAGACTTTAATGTTTTTTATGGTAAACGATTTGAAACAAACACCAGGACTGGGTTCCCCTGGCTTCCTAACTCTGTAGGTTTATTATGATTTATTGAACTAACCCAATATCCTGCATGCAGAATCTAATAAGTTATGTGCCACTAATTATCTTATGAATCCCTTTAGTGAATTATACTCCTTACCTCTTGTGTCCTAGAGTGTCGCCTTACTAACCCTTATCCTAGATCCCAAATTGACTATTACCTTTTGGATGTCAAGAAAATTACATGATGGCCAGATAATTATATGGGCTAATGAATCTCAAATTATTGTCGTGATTTTCTTTTCTTAATCTATACCTCTCTTTTTAAGTAAGTAGTGAATACAGGTTGGTTCTTAATGTTTCCAATCATTAAGACAACAATTAAAGCAAAGAAAACCATAATACATGCAAGAATATTGGTATGGAACAATGTTGTACTTCCCTTACATTGTTATTCTACCAGTGTTCCCAAAACCCTAGCAAAGGGTATTAGTCGCTCATAGTTGTTAAACAATCCATGGAATTCAATAAAAAATATATAGAACCATTCTTACAATAATAGATGAAGAAAACCCAAAGTATCAAATCTATAAATCTACTAAAAACCAAGAACACAAGAATCCCAACATCACAAGTCAATCCTGCAATCAATATATATTTGTAAGAGTGTAAAATGCATCAATGTGCATAAACTAACTAACAACCATCAGTGAATGTTTATAGATTACATGGAAACCCTATAACAAAAGAGGAAAACTGAGTTGGCCACCACCTACGGTGCCATTTATGGGTTGTAGGTGGCCCTATGTAGGTTACAACCTCCTAAACTTCTATAGAATCTCATCTGTCTAGACTTTCTCTAATACAAATAGGGAACAAATACCACCTACAGCTCGTAGGTAGTTCTTTCATAGATGACAACAATTTTTTGCATCTTCAGGTTCTTTTGAATTTAAATTTATGACACATATTCTTGCACCTACACCATGTTGGTAGTACTTACAGGATGTAGGTGCCCACGTAGGTAGGGAAAAACATTAGTTTTCACTTTTTTCTCTTATTTATCTTTAAAAACCTGGTTTCCTACAATATAAAACATAAAAAGACGTCATATCAAACAAAATAACCTAACTGCATATTTTATGAGTTTTAAACATCAAAAGTGTTAAGATACCATAGGACATCATAAACCAAATTGTCAGTCCCAACAAGTCATAAATAACTTGGGGAAATTATAGAAAATCTCTAGACACTAAAAATGTATGAAAATTAGAAAAATAACTGCAAAGGTCATTACAATATAGTATTGTGATGTCCAAGTAGGGGATTGACTTGACATTGTTAGTCATGTTTTTGCACGAAATAACTTATATATTATTGTGTATTGCGAGGTGGCTTGACTTTACATTGTAGGCTTTATATAAGCATTTAATTGCATATTCATTATAGCAATGCCTAAGTAAGGGGTTGGAGATGATAATATTGATGACTCCATAGTTATTTATTCTGGCTGTGTTAAGTGGAAATTGATATCATGAATTATTGATATATTGAGTTTATTCTGAGTCCATATACACATATTGAATTTGACCTTCATAAAGATTAGTTGTGAGAATTACATCCTCATATCATGCATGAATATTCATGAAACATTGGTACCACTAAAACATTCTAATTTTTGTAAGAAAATATAATACCTTATAAAATACCTATAGAGAGGAATGTGCCGGTTAGAGATATTAGATTGACATTATATGAGTATATGGATCTCAATCCTCCCCCCCCCCCCAGTCCTTCCTGGTAGTTGTAAGCTCGTTGTGTGTATACAAAAAGTCATGTGATGACTTTCACCATTCATCATCATCCCATCATCATCACTACAATACATTGCATTGTCATTTATTGATATGGTTTGGTTTGTATTTACTCTTGTATAGTATAACTAAAATGGCACCTTATTTGTGATATTGTTTTTAGCATTCATTTCACTTTAATACATTATTTTATTTCATCTTATATTGGTTGGGAGGTTGAGGTATTATGAGACGCGGGTTATGATGGTGGTCTAACTGAAAGATAAATGGATAGCACCTTCTGGTAGCATGAGATACACCCTTATATATATACACTCTCCCTGTTTCTATCTTTATAGTACTTGTTAATAATTATTGATTAAGCCAGTTATATTGTATGTAAGAGTTTTCTTCATAAATGACTTCCCTTATTGTTGAGTATAAATGAATTGTGTTGACTAAATTACATTAGTGTGCCTGCCCTGTATTTGATATACCTATTGACCATTGTGTTAGGTTACCTTGATAGGATAAAGTACTATGATTTAGTGGGGTATAGCTTGTTAGGGATACCTTGGATAGTTGGGGTTGTGGCTCTCGCAATTTCTTTGGATTAGGTTCGGTTATCAATGATGCTTGCTGAGTATGTATGATTTCATGCTCTCCCTTGCTTTTCTTTCCTTTTTTATTATTTCTTATATCTCGTGCAGGTATTGGATCGGGTATCACCTTTTAGATTGTTTTCTTCTAGAATTGATGAGGGAGATATTGAGGTAGTGCTGGAGGACTCTAAGCTTACTTATATCTATATTTATTTATCTTATGCTTACCCGTATTTATGATACTTTAGTTATTGTTATTAATTTGTATTTAGAGTCTTGTACAGATGATAACAAGACCTAGGATGTATCTTTTATATATACATGCATATATATATGTACATATATATATATAGACATACACTATTGGGATTCTTCTATTTCAGGCTTTTGATTTATTTAAATTCTTGTTCCTTGGGTTGGATTAGGCTTACATGTCTATAGGGTGTGACAAATGATAGCATGTTCCTACTTTGGGTCATGAGAGTCTTTCCCACACATGCTCTCTGCCACAATAGATTTCCTTAAAAAGGTTTGAGCATGTATGCTCTAGCTCCATTAGCTCATGTTCGTACCATCTATGATAATAAAAATGAATGAAGTTAAATACCAATTTGGATCAACAGACACCAATTGAAATCAAATAATAGCACAAACCAAAGAAGAAATTGAGTATTTCCTAGTGTCGTGTAGCCTCTCAAAGAAAAGTACATACGTCTTTGTATCATTTTAGAAGACTCAACTTGACATGTTCTTATATGAAGAGAACTACAAACCTAGGGATTTGATACTAGCCTTATCATGACCTAAATATCCATGAGTGGAAACCCCACTAACCCTCTGGTGGGAGAATCATCTAACCCATGCCTTAACAAAAATACTTAACCATTTTTAAGATAGATTATTTAATAAATTTAGCTAACGATAAATATCTTGAAAAAATGATAATATAAAAGTGTAGAATTAATCTAACTAACTATTACAACTCCCAATGACCCGAACATCATCGTACAAGAACTTCTAAATAAAAATATCTAAGAATAATATCCAAGCCTAATGAAATAAATAAGAGTACCATTGTCCGAATAAATACACATGATCTACTAATATGACCCATGGTAGTCTAGATAAGTGGTCACCCATAGACTAAAAAAATTGGTGACATGCTATAGGTGAAGTCTTGAAGAAATCTCTGGGCAACTACCAGCACTCAACAAAAGAAAAGCATATAGTAGTATTTGTACAAATACTATGTACTAGTAGTTATCATCGATCGACCTAAATCAAAACCACACACAAAAATAAATCAAATGTAAGTAAACTAGAGCACATATTAAGTAATCCCAATAACCAATAACATCCACAGATAGACCATGTAAGAAACAACAAAAATCATTAACTAGATAAACCTTCAACCAATCAATGAGAACACAACCATCATTACAAGTATAACATTATCAATCCAGAGGGTCTATGATCACTCTATTTGTACATGTGTAAAATCAACATCAAATCATATATTCAGTTAAAAATCTCACAAAACTAGTCTAATACTAACTCACCACAACACTTTATACATATTATAAGAATGAATCAGTAATTTTAAGTTTGTAAACAATGCATCCTATTTATCAAATAAAATTTGTGCACTCATGCTAAGGGGACATATGTTTGCCGGATAGTTATGACTTACAGGGGACCAGCTTCATCTATGTATCATTCTAGTATGGTACCCAGCCCAATAAATATTAATAAGTATGTAATTCATATCAATGTGGTACCCTAATGTCACAATATAAATGGTCATGATTGGTACCCACCCTAAAACTGTGGTGGTAGAACCATCTAACTCAACCCTCCCCAACCAAATCAACTAGTCATCAATTCAGTTTTCATTTACTGTAATATATGAAGAAAAACTTTCATTAAAAGAAATAAAGTTTTAAAACTAAATAATCATCAAACTAGAAATAGAGTGCGGAAATTCTCAATTTGTTACTTCCTCAGGACTTGAATTCACCATACAAGAACAACTAAGAGTATCCAAGAACTATGACTAAGAATATAATACCCTAGGTTTTGAACTTTGAATTTTTCTCAGTGACTATGCTTACTGCCCAGGTTATGACTAAGGACCTATGAGTTTAAAGACACCTTATGAGTCCTGTAGTGCCTATCGTGGTCTAGCTTGTGAGAGGGTCCATTATTTCTGTCTTGAGTACGACTAAGATCCAATGAGTCAAAAGGTCTTGTAACAAGTGACAGGATGTGTCATGACTCGAGGCTGCCCCTTAGTCACGACAAGGTGCTTACAATCATAAGTGACCATAAGCTAACCCATGGGCTGGTACCTGCTGTGAGCACTGAATAATATACTAATAACAAACATATGTAAAAATAACTAAATTAATCCATAAATTTCAAATACAAAAATATGATTTAAATCATAAGTCTAAATTCTGATGACATACTTAAAAGAATGATAAAACAACTGATAAACTAACTAACTATCTGAATGACTAAAAAACTTCTGAAAGACTCTAACTGAATAAAGATTTGATGGGACAGGCCCCAACTAACTCTAAACTGAACTAACTAAAAAGAAATACTGAAATAACATAACAGGTCCTCAACATATAAGGACTGACCATAACTGCTACTACTGATAAGTTAACTGTCAAAGCGCAGTCAGGAAATTGAGCGTCTGAACCTATGATATAAGACATCATATCACAAAGAGAAAAGTATAAAATTAGTACTTTGAATGTATTGGTATATGAGATGAGGTTAGGCTAAAATGTATATGTTCATATGTATAAAATAATGGCTGGATGAATAGCTTAAGATATTGATGCATAAATGCATGAAAGCTATGAAATATAAAAAGGCATGACCAAGCATATAATGTGATTCTAAAATAGTCTGTAAACTTAAATTCTGAAATCTGGAAACTAAATAATTGATGATCTGTATGTTATGGTCAAAAAAACCCGAACTTAATTCTATACAATATACTAAACTGGGACTATGAGAGGTATCATCTAACAGATATTCCCTAATATGAGCTAATTGGGGTCCAACTTGTAACCCATTTTGGAAGGTGTCAGTACTGTGCCACAAGTACTAACAATAGTTTTATGGTTCCACTAAACTAATGGCATGAAGGACTAATAAGTCACCCTCATCTGGTAGGGGCTCTAATGTTATATGTATTACCCTCAACTAGCAAGTAAATACTTTATCAATCCTCAACTGGCAGGTTGATATCTCTAACCTACGCTGGCTACGTAGTTCTATAACTAAGGGACTACTACTAAAGGTCACACCCTCTATTGGCAGGTAAGCCTCCATCCCTTGGTTCACTCGGTGCTGAATCCTACTCCCAAATGAATGATACTAGTTGCTAGACTAAATTATGCTTAACTGAGCAAATAACTAATCATGATAACTATTTGAATGACAACGTTCATTTTTTATCTTAAACCATTCTTAATATACTAAAATTATGTAAACAGTTGAGTATCGGGTGTTCATAACCTGTCAACACTAAATGAAAATATCAATAAAGACATATGAAGTTTTAAAAAACCATAATAAGGGATCATTGCTCAAAATCTAACATTTAGACATTTCATTAAACATATGGGAGTCATGAATTTGAAAATGGGAATAGGTAGAGTATGTGACTGAAAACAAAGTTACAATACTAAAACCTTGAATTAGGGATTTAACATGAGGATTTCAATACTCAAATCATATAAGGGCTCATTCCATTGAAAAACACTTGTAACATAACTTGTAATCAAGATCAATAAAAACATCATGGAGACAATTCATCATAAACATGTAAAAACTAATAATTTGATATCAAAAGGAGATTCTTGGACTCCATGGGTGAAAAGGGACCATGGATGAACATCGCACAAACCTTAAACTTGGAATCTTGAAGTAGAAACACAAATCTTTAAGCTTCCTTGAAGGTTCTTGGATTTGGTAACTTGATTTCTTGGTTTTCTTGAAGAGAAAGGAATGAAATTGATGAATTTTGAGGATGATTAGGGTTTGATTTTTTAGAGAAAATTAGGGGAAATGGGCATATAATGCCCTAACCAATATTTTAATTCATGTTTTTACGAATTAGATTGAGGAGAAAAGATTTAATTGGCCCTTAGAGAATTAAATTCATAACTGGAGTAGGGATAAGGGGTTCACCGCAATGCGATAAAGGGATCATTGCTATACCCACCATAATGTGCCACTGTCGCGGTGAGGTTCTAGAATAAAAATCCAAATATGACCCAATCCTCTTTTAAAAAATCTAAAAAATTCCCGTAATATTCTCCTTACACTCCTGATATGAATTAACCCAAAAACCTACATCTCAGGATCAGGAAGACTCATTTAAAAATCTTTGAAGTTAAGAGGCTAAAAATATGACTAAGACCCTAACACTTAGTGAAATTTTTAGGATTTAACCCTCTTATGCATGCAACTAGGAGCTGTACTGAGGTACAAAAAGTATGGGGTATTACAATATCTCCCCCTTGGGAATATTCATCCTTGAATAAGATTGATTAAGATGAGAATACTGGGAAACTGAGATCACATATTAAACTTGTATAACTAAAAATATGATTACATGACTGATTCTGAAACATGATATATGAACTGAACTAATTTGTGAATGCATGGAATGACACGATAATGATTATATAGCTGGGACTGGGAATGGAAAAGAAAAAATCTAGCAAAAATTATTACCTTAAGCTGCGTTTGAGTTTGTAGAGAAAAGATAAGGGTACTTGGTACACATATCTGCTTCTTCTTCCCAAATAGCTCTCTCAATGGCTGATTCCACCAAAGAACTTTGACCAAAGGAACTTTATTCCTTAGTCTATGAATATGACGATCAAGGATCTTGACTGGGATTTCTTCGTAAGAAAGTCTATTTTGAACATCTGTGCTTTATAAGAGAACTATAATAGCTTGAGCACCAATACAGTTCTTTAATAGGGAAACATAAAATACTAGAAGCAATGATGCCAAATCTGCAGCCAACTCAAGCTCATAAACTACCTTTCCAAAATGACTCATATTTTTATAATGGCCAACATATTGGGGACTAAGTTTCCCCTTATTTCCAAATCTTTTAACCCCCTACATGGGCGATATTTTCAAATAGATTAAATCAACAACCTCAAATACAAGGTCTCTTCTCCTCATATCTGTATAAGATTTCTGATGACTTTGGGTCGTCTTATGCTTCTCCCTAATCAAATGAACGTTCCCCATTGTATCAAATACTGAATCTGGTCCTATCAAAGTAGCCTCACCTACCTCAAAACAACCAATAGAAATCTATTTCTCCTCCTATAGAGATCCACAAATGAAGTTGTTTGAATAATAGAATGACAACTGTTATTGTAGGAAAACTCGATCAATGGTAAGTGATTATTCCAACTTTCTATAAAGTCAATAACACATGCTCTCAACATGTTCTCTAAGGTCTAAATAATCCTCTTTTCCTGAAAATATATCCGAGGATGAAAAGTTGTACTAAGATAAACTTGGGTACTAAGACCCATCTGAAAAGTACTCCAAAAGTGAGAGGTAAACTGAGTAACTTTATCTGAAATGATAGACAACGGGACTCCATGAAACCAAACCAAAGCTCTAATATAGAATTTGGCATAATCCTCAGCTGAATAAGAAGTATGAACTGGCGAAAAATTGGTTGATTTGGTCATTTTGTCTACAACTACCCATATCAAATCATAATGATAATGCATACGAGACAAACCCATCATAAAATCAATTTTCACCTCTTTACACTTCCAAGTAGGAATGTTGAACTCCTGCAATGTACCACTAGGCCTCTGGTGTTCAACTTTAACCTGCTAACAGTTAGAATAATTAGCTACAAACTATGCAATATCCCTCTTCATACCACTCTACTAATAGATTTCTCACAAATCACGGTACATCTTAGTGGCTCCTGGGTGAATAGAATAACATGAACCATGCACTTCTACAAGGATACATTTTCTCAAACTGTCTACACACGGCATAAATAGTCTCCCTAACATCACAATTTCTTACAAATCAAGGTACATCTTAGTGGCTCCTGGGTGAATAGAATAACGTGCACCATGCACTTCTAAAAGGATTCATTGTCTTAAACTATCTACACACGGCACAAATAGTCTCCCTGACATCACAACACACCCTAATGATTCCTACCATATTTTTGGCAAAGAGTATTAGTACGATCATTGTTCACACTACCCTGGGACTTAGAGCTGATGCTTTATATTGATTGTCATTCTGAGAATTTAGCATTGGCACACTAGCAAAAGATGGAGCTGGGGACAAAAACTTCTGACGAATTTGATAAAAGTTACTACCCTCTGACCTAGGCTAAGAAAAATTAAAGCTATCTATTCTGGTCCTTTTATTCTCTCTCTTTTTCTTCTTAAACTTATGTTCCTCAATCTATTGAGCATGGATCATAAGCCTAGATATGTCCATCTCCTTAATCAACATAGAAGTTTTACACTCTTTGACCATACTATCAGATATACCAGACATGAACTTACTCATTCTATACCTGTTATCAGCCACTATCGAAGGAGCATACCTTACCAACTAGGTAAACTTAAGTTAGTATTCCTTCACACTCATACTAACCTACATCAAATTACTGAACTCCTGCACCTTCTCTTCCCTTAACTCTAATGGAAATAAACTTTCTATACAGGATATGGCAAACTCATACCCCTATTCTCTTTCCACTGCTTATACCACATATAAGCTACATCATGCAACTAGTATACAACCAACTTTCCACTCTCACTCAAAGTGAAACCCATAATATTCATTACTTTCTAAACCATATCAATAAAATCTTACAGATCCTCCTTAGACTTGGAACCCAAAAACATAGAAGGGTTCATTCGAGTAAAGTCTTAAATTCTAGTTGTGGCTGTATTTTTCACTGGGTTAGCTGGAAAAATAGCCTACTGGATGTTCTGAGCAGCTACTGAATGATCTAAGGTAGTGAATATAGCTTTGAATTAGCATGAGAGATGTGCTCATTTAGGGGATCTTCCTAAATAAGCGAAGGTGCGAGATAGTTCCCATCATTCTTCTGTTATTCTTTGAGGGAGGCATTTTTCTATAATGAAATAAAGAATGGATTAGAAAGAGAGTTTAAATAGAGATCATACTCACTTCCACAATATAAATACTGAAAGAAGGGAAACTTTTCCTAAAACATCTTATAGCCTCTTGTCCATAAGTGTGGCACGCTTTACACCCATGTATAAGACTCTACTCAACGTGGCTTTCAGACTCTCTAGGACACTGCAAACCTTAGGCTCTGATACCAAGTTATGTCACAACTCAAGGTTACCCCCTTTTTATGATAATGGTGCTTACGATCACAAGTGACCACAAGCTAACCCATGGGCTAGTACCTGCTGTGAGTACTGAATAATATACTGATAATGAACATGTGCAAAAATAACTAAATAAAGTCCTAAAGTTCAAATACTAAAAATAAATTTTAAATCATAAGTTTGAACGTCAGATGATGTATTGAATAAAATGACCAAACAACTGATAAACTGACTTACTGTCTGAATGACTAAAAATATCTGAAAGCCTCTAACTGACTGAAGATTTGATGGGACATGCCCCAACTAACTCCAAACTAAACTAACTAAAAAAAATGTAAAAATATCAAAATAATATAATAGGTCCTTGATGTACAAGGACTCACCACAACAGCTAATGATAAGCTAAATTATCTCAGCACGATCAGGAATTTAAGCGTCCGAACCTATGATATAAGACATCATATCATAAATAAAAATATATGATTAGTACTTTGAATTTACTAGTACATGAGATGAGGTTAGGCTAAAATGCATAGGTTTATGTACATCAAATAATGACTGACAGGCCCTAATATAAGCTAATCGGGGTCCAACCTGTAACCTAGTTGGAAAGGTGTCAGTACCATGCCACGGATACTAACAATGGTTGTGTAGATTCACTAAACTAATGTCCTAAAGGACTAATAAGTCACCCTCATCTGGCAGGTGGTTTAGTAAGATATTTTTTACCCTCAACCGGAAGGTAAATATTTTATCAACCCTCAACTGGCAGGTTGATATCTCTAACCTATGTTGGCTATGTAGTTCTAGAACTAAGAGACTGCTACTTAAGGTCACACTCTCTACTGGCAGGTATGCCTCCATCACTGGATTCAATTGGTGCTAAATCCCACTCTAAACTGAATAACACTAATTACTGGGCTGACTTAATCTTAATGAAGTAAATAACTAATCATGATATCTATCTAAATGACAATGCTCATGTTTTATTTGAAACTATTCTGAATATACTGAAATTATGTTAAAAACTAAGTATCAGGTGTTCATAACCCTCCAAGACTGAATGAAAATATCAATAAGGATGTATAAATTTTTAAAAAAACTATAATAAAAGATCATTACCCAAAACCCAACATTAGACATTTTATCAAACGCATAGGAGTCATGAATTAAAGCATGCGAATGGATAAAACATGTGATTGAAAACATATTTGCAATACTAAAACCATGAATTATGGATCTAACATGAGGATTTCAATACTGAAATCATATAAGGGCTCATTCCATCAAAAAACACTTGCAATATAACTTATAATAAAAATCAATTACAAGTTCTAGGAGATAATTCGTCATAAATATGTTAAAACTGGTAATTTGATAACAAAAGGGAATTCTTAGACTCCATGTGTGAAAATGGCCCATGGATGAACATCACACATACCATAAACCTTGAATCTTGGAAGAAAAACACAAATCTTTAAGCTTCCTTAAAGGTTCTTGGATTTGGTAACTTGATTTCCTAGTTTTCTTAAAGAGAAAAAAATGAAAATGATGAACTTAAGGGATAATTAGGGTTTTTTAGAGGAAATTAGGGGGAAATAGGCATACAATTCCCTAATAGACATTTTAATTCATGTTTTTACCAATTAGATTGAGGGAAAAAAACTCAATTTCCCCTCAGAGAATTAAATTCGTAATTGGAACGTGGATTAGGTGTTCACCACAATGCAATGAAGGGATCATCGCTATACCTACCGTGACGCGCCACTGTCATGGTGAGGTTCTAGAATTGAAATCCACACATGACCCAATCCTCGTCTGAAAAAATCTAAAACTTTCCAGATTCATGCTCCTTATACTCCTAAACATAAATTAACTAAAAAATGTACGTCTCGGGGTCAGTAATACCCATTTCAAAAACCTGAAAGTTAAGAGGCCAAAAATATGACTAGGTTCCCAACACTTATTAAAATTTCTAGGCTTTAAGCCTCTTATGCATGCAACTAGTAGATGAACTGAGATAAGAAAAGTACGGGGTATTAAAGAGTGGGACTTATCCAAAATAGTAAGATGGCCATAAGACACTTCCTAGACTGTGATTCGTGGTGACGACTCGTGACCAATGACCATAGTCGTTACCCAACCCATAGCGATTGGTAGTTATTTTTTCCTGTACGTTTTCATTAAGGTTAATTTAAACTTTTCCCTTACTTTAAACTATACTCATGACTTAAAACCTATCCTTATTCGTATTTCCATCAAATTAACAAAATCATAAATTGCTCTTGCCTCTCAAATTACCCAATCAAGATCAAGGCTAGGGTTTCTAGGGATTGGTCATCAAGAGCTCTAAATTATGATTTCTCTCCAAATTCTTGGTATTTTTAGGCATGTATCCCATCCCTAACTTGGTTTTATATAAAAAATATATTTAATCATGGTTTATGTAAATTTAATTATTGGTTTTGAATGATGAGTTGAGGGTTTTAAATGATTGTTATTTGGTTTGATTTCCATGGTTTTGGAAATATTATTTCATGCTTTATCCCATGGTTGTTGAACTAATGTTTGCATGGGTTTGGTGAATGCAAAAAGGGGGCTGTAGAATTACCAATTTTATGAAACTTGGCTAGGAATGTGCATTAACCTCAACCCACATATAAATTTGGTTTTGAACATGGAAATATGCATGATTTAACCCAATTTTAAAACTATTGTATTGCATAAATAGTTAATGGAATATAAATGGTTTTGAAAGTTCTTGGTAGCCATTAATGGATTTTAAATTAGAACTTGGTGATTGTGGATTCCCCTAAGGTAATGAATAAATGGAATGGCATAATGGAAATTGACTTAATTGGTATGAAGGTACCAAATGATAATTTCCTAAATTAATAATTCATTTGTTGAATGGACAGGTTATGTGCAAATATTTTAATTAGGGTTAAATGGGGTTGTGTAGTTCACTATGGAAGTGGAGGTCTTGAGGAGATCGATACTAGAAACCATGTTTGTCGTCGTGGGGGTCTTTATGATCATGTGGATTGTTCAACTTATATACATATTTTGGAATTTATGGGTTTGAGGTACTACTTGTCTTATCCTTATATTTTCCTAGTTCGTATGGCTAACACGCACTGGGACCCTTTTAGCAGGGTTAGTGTAACCCATATTGCCCGTGGGTGCCCTTAGGACGATTAGAGTTATGATTTCCAAGTTAATAGTTTTAAATCTCATGCGAGATCATGTACCCTATCCCAGTATCTTTATATATATATATATATATATATATATGTATATAATTTTATCCCTATCCTGAGTTACATGCAAGCTCATACCCCACTAACTATCCTAGGACGCTAAATTGTTTCATAATGTAGGGTCTGAAGATACTTTTTTTTTACCACAATGCAGTGTTAGGTGGATTCTGGTTCATCAGTTGGTCTATGCTGAAGTGGTAAGCCTCCATCTTCTAGAAGGTCAAACATTTCGTTGCTTTTCTTATGAGTATCAAAATCCTATCAATTTCTTTCTATATTTTGAATTCCTTTTGGCCATGGTCGGGGGCATGTCCCAACTTAGTTTGATATTTAGATTAGTTAGAGACTTTTTTTGGACAACATATGTGGGTTCAATGGTGTTGTTGACTCTTAGATCTTATTGTTGAGTTACCTTAACTGGTTTATCCTTAATCTTTGGTGATGTCTTCTTTTTTATTATATGGAATGCTTTTGGATAGGACAACCCTTGAGGGTGGTCTCCTATCCTCGATCGACATGAGATACTCATCATGTCTAGGTCCGGGGTTGGGTCATGACAAACTTAGTATTAGAGAATAGGTTTAGGGTCGCTAGGTGTCCACAAATTTGTAATGAGTAGAGTTATTTTCATGGATGTGTAGCGTGCCACACTTATAACAGGAAGGACACAAGGCATTTTGGAATATTTTCCTTTCTTGTGTTCTATTTCAGGCTATAGAGTCTAGGGTCATGGAATTTCTCAAAATCTTTGTTTATTCACGTTTCAAATCATGTCTCCTCGAAGATTGGATGTTCCTAACAACTCACCAAAACCTGTAATACACCTAAGGGAAATTTTGAGGGGTCTTGCCCCATTTATGGAGTACAGATTAGGTCTAGAGTCCCTTCTCGCAATTGTGTTGCTCAACCTAGGGTTCCACCAATCCCCACTAGTCCATCTCCTGTTGGTGATATCCGAATCTTGTCAATCTGGTCCAGCTAGGGTTGCTGTTGTTGACACCCAATTTTGACTTTCTGATACTCCTCCTAGGCTTCTATTTTACAAAAATATTAGTTTCAAATATTAATATTTTTACATATTATTTTAATATCAAGAGAATATATGTTTCGCATTCATGATTTTAATGTATACAGTTTGTCTTATCATTTAATATTTTTAGTAATTTAAACAGAATATTTTTACATGATTTTGTTAATTTTTACTAAATTATTTATGCAAATTTTTATACATCACAAACACTATTATT
>NC_061116.1:131813805-131821904 GCF_002878395.1 Capsicum annuum | reverse complement strand
CCTAAAAATTCTATCTGGTTTTTCATAATTTCAGCTTTCTTTTTGCTTAGACTTATTCCTGATTTTTCTATTATATCTGTGAATTGTTCTAATAATTTTAAATGTTCTTCTTTGGTTTTGGTGTATAATAATATATCATCTATGTATACTATACAATTAGATAATTGTTTAAAATAATTATCCATAAAATGTTGATATCTACCTCGTGCATTTTTGTATCCAAATGGTAACACGTTCCATTCATAAAATCCTTGTGGTATAAACAAAGAAAAGTTATTCCTAAAAAGAGCCTTAACATGAAATGAAGATATATGTATTAATGAAGATAGTAGTAGAAGGATATTACAGTAGATATTATACGCCTATGATAGATACAGGAGCAGAAGCTAATTTATGTAGATATAATTGCTTACCAGAAAGCAAATGGGATAAACTAAAAACACCAATAATAGTTAAAGGATTCTATCATGGATAAAAAAGTTATAGATAATGTCATATTTATTCATATAACTATTAAGCTATGTTGTTCACATAATCTAATTTTTAAATTATTTTATTGTTATTTGTAATAAATATTATGTTTATTTTTTCTCGCAGTTATACTTATTATGGATATAAAGATGATAAATAATGCTCATCATATTTCTCAAAATATAACTATCAAGGTATATTGTTGTACTTAATATGATTTTTTATATAATTTTTTATTATTTATGATTGACTTTGTATTTATCATATATATATATATATATATATATATATATAGCTAAGGAAGCTGAAGTTTCCACAAATTTGATGTATGAAGATATCTCAAAAATGTAAAATGAATATCAGAGAAATCAATAAATATAATGGAGAATGAAAATATATAAAGAAGACTTACTAGATCATTTTTATAAAAATGAGTGCGGATATATTTTTTATATAACTACCATCTTCTATATGGTTTATAAAATAGAACTATATATATTTAAATATTTTGATTAATTTATTATTTTTGTGATTTAACTTGCGAATTTACGTTTATCTGATTTAAATTATTTTGCTGATTTTGCGAGTTGTTTATATCAAATCAGTGATAATTTTTCGCTCTTTCATAAGTAATTTCATGCACGTATAATTTTTTTTTTAATTCTAAATACAAATTTAACTAATATCTTTTGAATTTTTAATTAAAAAAATTGAAATTGAGTATGAGATAAAATTAAATATATAGATGTAGAAGAAATTTGATAAAAAAATTGATTAATTAATTCACAATTAAGTGTATTTAAATATTTTTTTCTTGATCATATGAAGTAATTTACTATTTTAATTTGTTCGATATGAAAAAATACGTTTTCTACAAAAATAATATCTGAAAAAATAAGTTATTTCTTATTTTTTATATTAGGTACACAAATAAAAATATTTTTCTAAATCATTTGTATATTTATATTATACAAATAATAAAATGAGTTGGGATAGAGTGATGAATATTGTGGTTGGAAAGGGAAGGATAGGGGACTGTAGTGGGTGGGGCTGGGTAGTGTAGGGGTGGGGGTATGAAGATTTTTTAATTTTTTTAATGAGAAATTCAATAAATTATATGTGCTTAATTAGTTTTTAATTGAAAGGTAAATTTTAAACTTCGAAATAGGAGGTTTTGGAATTAGACATAATCAAATACTTTTAGTGTAATTGTTAATTTTGATTAACAAACCTAAAAAGGTAAAATTTAAAATGAAAGATAAAAAATGCAATCACATATCTTAGTTGGTTATAAATATACAAAATAATAATTATTTAATATTTTACATTTATTATTTTTGATAATCATCAACAAAATTTAATAAAATTACTAATTTCATTCTTTTCATATCGAAACATCTAAAATAATTGTAACTCTGACTCTATATTAACGATTAATTACAATTTCACTATTAAATAATTTTTTATTTTTTATAATTAATTTAAAATATTTTAATTATTTTAATAATAAAAAAACAAGCAACTCATATATTATTCAAATTGTAACTGGGTACATCATGAATCAAAGATGGGGATGCACAATCCACTCCATAGCATCGGGCACAAAAGATAAAATATTCTTTTTAAAAAAATTTAATCTAATTATTTTAAATAAATAAGATAATATATTTTTTTAATGATACTTTTATATAAAAATATCCCTCGCATCGCACGGGTACCTATACTAGTTCTATATATAATAGGAGAGACAAAATTATCATGTGTCAGCACCACAAAATTCATCAATTTTTTTTAAAAAAATAAAATTAATTTATTTGATTTTAAATAATTGAGGATATTTTGGCCCTATCTCATTTTCTCCTAATGGAAGGTACGACTAGTTTCTGTAAAAAAAAAAAAAAAAGAAACACTAACATTTTTCCAATTAATAGTTTTATCACTTAGATAGAAATAAATTTAAAAAATTTAAGTCACAACCCGCAATATCTGTTGCACTATTTCTCATTATGTCTGGCTTATTCCAAAAACAGTAAAAAAAAAGATTGAACAGATAAAAAGCAAAAAAAAAGTAGGACTCAATGCTTGCATAAGGAACCAACCAGTCATCCTGACTCTCCAAGACCCCCAATACCTGGTCAGTGTAGTGAAAGAAGCAATAGACCACTCTGTCAATATGATGGGGAATCAAATATGGATGCAGACCCTTCTCCAGGCTCAGGCATCCTTGAACACTGTTCACTTGAACACGCAGGACCAGAACTCTCTTCTCTCCCAAATGTTCCAGACCCTACCTTGCTTCCCATCACACCCTTCCAATGCTTCACTAGTGGGCTCATCCTTCATACCATGGAACCCCATAGGCCCCCTCATGAGTCAGCCCCCCTCCCTCTTGTATCACCCATATGGGTAGAAAACCAAGAAGAGGAAGCCCCCCTCTTGTATCACCCACAAGGGTAGAAAACCAAGAAGAGGAAGGAAGTTCCAACCTTAACAATCTGAGATAATGGAACCAGGAGTTAGAGGAGATTTTGGAATACCTTGGAGATCGAAGTCTAGAGACCTTTCTTCTAGAGGACTACTTTAAAAAAGTGTTCAAAAAGCCATCAAGAGAAGCTATTATTGTGCTTTGTTCAAAAACACATATGACCGTCTCTCTGACCCTGAAGACAATGTTGGATCAAAAACCACCAACGATAACACTGAGTCCATTCAAACTTCCCAACCCCACTCAAACCAAGGGGAAAGGGAAGATTGTCATCTCCTTACCCTCAATCCCAATGAACCCAATGTAAACTTCATCGTCTAGAATGTTAGGGGAGCTCACAGTGCTTCCTTCAGGAGACAGTGTACCTCCTTAGTCAAGCTTCATAACCCTACCATGCTCGTCCTGCTTGAGACTAAAATGGCTGAGCAAAAGGGTATCACTACTGACTTGGGCTTTGATGATCAAATCCAGTCCCCAACTATAGGTAGATTTGGAGGGATGGTCATCATGTGGAAAGATAATCTTCTCAAGCTTGAAGACATCTCCATTACTCAGCAATTCATTCATACCAGAGTCAAGGTATACCACTCCTCCTACTCTTGGCTCTTTACTGCTATTTATGCCAATACTGATTTCCCCACCAGAGCCTCCTTATGGGATAGTACTATTTCCACTGCCCAGAATCACAACATTGCTTTGTTCATTGGGGGGGGGGGGGGGGACTTCAATGAGGTCCTCCAAGCCAATAAAAAGTAAAAGGGCAACTATATAAACCCATATAGAGCTAACCTCTTTTGGAATTGCCTCAATCTTAGTAGTCTGGTAGACCTTGGCTTCAAAGGAACCAAGTAGACCTGGACTAACAAAAGATATAAAAAATGAGGAGCTCTTATACTTAAAAGGCTGGACAGATGCCTGGCTAATAACTTTTGGATTACTGAGTACCCTGACACTTCTATCACTCACCTACCTAGGACCCACTCTAACCACTGCCCTTTGCTTGTCAACATTTCCAACCTTAACCACAACCATTCTATTAGACCCTTTAGAATGGAACCCGTGTGGATAAGAGACCCTACTTTTGAGTCTGTGGTCCACCAGTCCTTTCATCCACCTGTCCCCATTCTGTAAGCTATTACCAACCTTCAGCAAAATTCTAACTCTTGGAACAAAGACTCTTTTGGAAATATTTTCAGGAAAATGAGAAGACTGGTAGCTAGAACTTGAGGGATTCAAAGATCCCACCAATACACCACCGGTGCTTTTCTATAAAACCTAGAAATTGAACTTACCAAAGAATATGACACCATGCTCAAATTTGAAGAGGACTTCTGAAAAAGAAAGTCCAGAATTAATTGGCTTTAAAAGGGGGACTCAAATACCAAGTTCTTCCATACAACCACTCTCACCAGAAAGAGAAGAAATAAAATTCTTAGTTGAAGGATGAGACTGGAAACTGGATTGAAAATCAGACTGATATTGCAACCCATATTACTGCCTTTTTCTCATCCCTGTACACTACCAGTCACACTTCCTCCCCAAACCTTACCAACCCCTCTAACCAATTCCTTCACACTACCAGCACCCTCTCCACTTCTGATCTAGCCTTTTTAAACTCCCCTTTAACTGACTCTAAAATCATGAAGGCCATGAAATATTTTAGTTCTTTAAAATCTTCTGGGCCGGATGGCATACAACCCACTTTTTTTCAAAGATTTTGGGACATAGTCAAGCCCAAGGTAATGAAATTTTGTCATGATACCTTCCAGACCAGCTCCATGAACACTTATGTCAATAACACCTTTTTATGCTTAATCCCTAAATGTCCTAGTGCTGTTTCTATAAAAAAAAACTACAGACCCATAGGTCTGTGTAATACCCTGTACAAACTCATCACCAAGATTATTGTCTTCAGAATGAAACCCTTGCTCCACAAGATCAATGGGCCTAGTCAAGCCAGTTTCCTTCAAAATAGGAGAGCCTCGGACCATGCAACCACTATTCAAGAATTCATAACTCATTTTAAAAAAATAAAGGGACAACAAGGGAGCATGATTCTAAAAATTGACTTGGAGAAAGCTTTTGACAGATTAGAATGGTCCTTTATTAAAGACACCCTGCATTTTTTTGCTTTCACTCAACCTCTGATCTCTTTAATCATGTATTGTGTCTCCACCACTACAATCTCCATCCTCATAAATGGCTCAGTGTCTCAACAATTCATCCCCGCAAGGGGCATCAGGCAGGGGGACCCTTTATCCCCTTACCTTTCTATCCTTTGCATGGAGAGACTCTCAAGAATCATCGACTCTCAGGTCTCAGAGAGACTCTGGCAACCTATTAGCATCTCCCACCATGGCTCTTCTATATCCCACATCTTCTTTGCTGATGACCTAACCCTCATTTCTAGAGCTAACCCTCACGCATGCATAGCCATTAACCATGCCCTCAATGATTTCTGCGTTAAATCTAGTCAACAGGTCAATCAAAATAAGTCCAAAATAATCTTCTCTACAAATTGCAAAGATACCAACATCAATACTTGTTCTGGACTCCTCAACATCAGAGCAGTAGATACCTTTGGTAAATACCTAGGGTTTTCCATTTTCCATACCAGACCTTCTAACTCTGACTTTCAATTCATCATTGATAATATGCACAAAAGATTGGCTAGTTGGAAAACTAAAATGCTATCCCTGGCAGGCAGACTCACCCTGACCAAATACTCTCTTGCCTCTATCCCATCCCATGTCATGCAATTCATCAAAATCCCCTACAAAATAACCAAAACTATCAACCAAATCCAAAAGAACTTTGTCTGGGGAAGCACTGCTGATAAGAGAAAAATCTACCTTGTTAGCTAGGATGGTATCTCTAAGCCTAAAGCTGAAGGGGGTTTAGGTCTCTACAAGTGTAAGATTAGAAATGAAGCTGCCCATGCCATCCTTGCCTGGAGACTTTACCATAACACCCAATCCCCCTGGGCGAGAGTGTTGTACAACAAGTATTGCAAACCCCACCACCAAGGACTAAACCAAAGAACTTACTCTAGAACTTGGAAATGCATAAAACAGGGTTGGAAAGTGTGCTTGCAAAATCAAAGATGGATTGTTCATAAAGGGAACAGAATCAGATTCTTCCTAGACAAATAGATTCCCAATCACCAAACCATCAGGAGCTGTATATCTGGACCCTTGAATAGGGGTGAGGATAAGATCACAATAAACCTCATTTATAGGCACGACGCCTGGAACCTGGATACCATTTTCTTTAACCTTCCTCATGACCTGCTCACTATAATTACCAACACTTTTATTCTAAGTGAGAGTGTGCAGGAGGATAAACTCACCTGGGACTGCTCTCCAGATGGTAAGTTCACCATGCAAAGTGCCTGCAACACTCTCCAGAACAACTTCGGGAGCATTCAATCTGAGCCCAATAAGGATCACCTTTGGATATGGAAACCCAAAACTCCCTCCAAATTCAAAACCTTTCTTTGGCTCTTTAACCACAATAGATTTCCAAATGGAAGTTATCTTAACCACATGGGTTTAGATATGTCTCCAAATTGCATACATTGTCCCAATCTTGTTAAGGATATCTCTCATATCTTCTTTTAGTGTCATAAAGCCCAAGCATTCTGGGAAGGAATTGCTACTAACAGCATCTCCATAGCCTACTTTGATGCCTCTTTCCTCAAAACCCATAACTGGCCTGACACCTGGAAAGCCATTGTAAAAAAAACTTTCAACAGGTGGTACTCTTGGAATACCATCCTTCTTTTTGCATGTGGAATATTTGGCTCAACAGAAACCATAATTTGTTCAAAAAAAGAGATGATAATATCTCCATTGAACAAACTATAGCTCAGGCCAACGAATATGCCCTTACAATTGTGAACCATTCTGCATCTCCGAACCCCAACACCACCATCTACCTTAAATGGGAACCTCCTAACCAGGGCTCCTACAAACTCAACACAAACGCAAGTGTTAGCATCCAGCCTGGCCAAGGAAGGGTTGGGGTGTGTTCAGAGACCATAAAGTCATTTGGATCCTGGGTTTCACTAGAAACCTCCCACATGTGGATGCGCAACAAGCTGAACTTCTGGCAATCCTGGAAGAACTCAAGATAGCCCACTCAAATAACTTAACCCCTTTGGAAATAAACTCTGATTCTATGATTGCAATTAACATGCTAACCACTAACCACCTTGGCTACTGCAATGTTATTTCGAAATGCAGGTACTTAATGCAGGGTCTAAATAATTCAACACTGAAACACACTTACAGACAGCAGAACAGAGTCGCTGATGCACTAGCCAGATCTCAGGAAGGGGTAGCTTTTTTTTATCATGTGCAAATTTTGACGACTCCACCTCAGTATGCTCAATACCTACTTGAAGCAGATAGACTAGGAATCGCCTTTCCCAGAAGGGTTGCTCATGTTTTTGTAACAAATTCTAGTATTGATACTCAACTACTGGTTCTAGGGGATCTAAATGACCCCTGCAACCCATCATGTATTAACTATAATTAACTTCTAAGTTATGCCCTTCTTACCAAAAAAAAAAGAAACCTAAAGGACCTATTAAAAGAGGGGAAGAAGAAGAAGAAGAAGAAGAAGAAGAAGAAGAAGACTGCCTATAAGGATTTTGAGGGGGTACGTCCGCCAATTCGCTGCATTGTATTTAAACTGGCCACCTTAATTAGTAAACTTGTGTGAGTTGTCATGCTAGCATTTCATACGTCTTTTGGAGGGAAAAGGCATCGTTTCCACCCTAAACTATACTTGAAAAGTCTAAGCCACACCTAAACTATACTAGTGACCTATTACAGACCTTAACTATAAAAAAGTGATATTATTACCTCCTCGCGACCCCCATTCTAAGGCGTGTGTGTTACACTTATTTTAGGCGCGTCCAGCCTATTAAATAACAAAAGTAAACAGCTAAAAACATTAAGAAAAAGTCATCGTTTCCACCCCAAACTATAGTCGAAAAGTTGAATCCACACCTAAACTATATAAGTGACCTATTACACACCTTAAATATAAAAAAGTGATACTTTTTGCTGACGTGGCAGCGCATGTAAAATACTACACCACATGCAAGTGGCGGTAGCCTGACAGGGTGTAAATAGTT
>NC_061116.1:131812026-131813705 GCF_002878395.1 Capsicum annuum | reverse complement strand
AGTGTGTTACACTTATTTTAGGCGCGTCCAGCCTATTAAATAACAAAAGTAAACAGCTAAAAACATTAAGAAAAAGTCATCGTTTCCACCCCAAACTATAGTCGAAAAGTTGAATCCACACCTAAACTATATAAGTGACCTATTACACACCTTAAATATAAAAAAGTGATACTTTTTGCTGACGTGGCAGCGCATGTAAAATACTACACCACATGCAAGTGGCGGTAGCCTGACAGGGTGTAAATAGTTTATCTTTTTTATAGTTTAGGTGTGTAATAGGTCACTAGTATAGTTTAGGTGTGGCTTCGACTTTTCGGGTATAGTTTGGGGAGGAAACGATGCCTTTTTCCTCTTTTGGAATATAAAGAGTCACTCTGTTACGAAGTTAGTTAAAAAACAATTAGAAGTAACTTATTATAGCAAAATATAAAACTAGAGACTACCCAAAATGCTGAATAATTTATTGTAAATTTTTTATTTTGTTAAAAAATATCTCATAACAGCAATCATACGTTTTTGATTTAAAAAAGAATGACTTAAAATTTTTTTAATACATTTATTATAATTTTAATTTAAAATCATAAAATTTGATTTTTTTTTTAATTTTCTTAAACTCCATATCAAATTAAAATAAGTCATTCTTTTTTTTTAAAAAAATAAGTAATTATTTTTTATTAAATTACTCAAATATTTTTTATAGATAAAATCAATGATTTTTTACCTTTTTTTTTTGTTTTTTGGTTTCTCATCCGGTACTTGGTGCCCGCTTTGAAGCCCCAACTAATTCGAATCGCACATTGCAGAGCCCATTAAGGTGGCAGCGCTCCCAAAAGAGTTTTCTCCATACCCAAGATCGAACCTTCGATATCTGGTTAATGATGGAGCAGCCCCATCCACTGCACCACAACCCAGATTGGTGACCTTTTACCTCTTAAAATAACAGAGGATGGAACAGAAAAAATATAAAGTGTTATATATATAAACGAGATGTCGAGGGACCGTGTTGGTACGAGCCCAATATATGTTATTTTTTAGTTTCATATGTAAATAAAATTTAGATAATCAAACATATTTTTAATATGCTTTAGATATATTAAGTTGTTAACTGACGTAATTTATAGAGAAAAGACATTTTCCCCGCCTGAACTTGTCCTCCAAACTCACTTTAGCACTTAAACTTAACTTCCGTTTATTTACCTCCCTTAACATCTTTAAAGTGTATTTGTTTGACCTCTAAAGCTATGTGACATTTTAAAAAAAAAAAGGGGGCACGTTTATTTATTAAAAAAATTAATTTCAGTAATATTATATTTAAAATATAATTAAAAATTTTTAAAAAAATTAAAATTAAAATTAAAATAAAAAATAGGCACTTTTTTCTTCTTTCTTCTTCAAATCATCATCAACAACAACACCCAAACCTCCATTAACAACCTCAATTTTTTTTCACATTCCTCCATTAACAACACCACTCAAGAACAACACTTTCCTTTAATTTTTTTTACTTTTCTCCATTTACAACACCACCCAAGAACAATACTTTTCTTTAATTTTTTCACTTTCCTCCATGAACAGCACCCAAGAACAAACATGAAAACACTATTAAATAATTTTCTCCATTGAACATCATCCCAACCTTCAATCAAACTCTCTCAAAATTTAGAAAAAAATTAAATTAA
>NC_061116.1:131802029-131811926 GCF_002878395.1 Capsicum annuum | reverse complement strand
AGAAGGGAAGAAGGTGGGGGTGGGGGGTGGGGGTGGGGGTATTTTTTATTTAATATATATATATATTATTTAATATTTATATATATATATAAATATTAAAATAGTACATTTATATATTTATATTTTTATATATATATATATATATATTATTTAATATATATATATATATATAAATAAATACTAAATATATATTTTTTGCTTTTTAAAACAAAAATACATAAAAATAGTATGTGTGTGGGATTTGTTTTTTTTTAAATCCTAATTTCTTACGTGGCAATGACCTGGAACTGATGTGGCATTGATTTGGCACTGACATGGCGCGTGTGTAACCCACTCTCCGTTGTAAAAGTGGTATTCAGTTTTGAGGGGCGAAGCAAATATACTTTAAGGATGTTAAGGGGGTAAATAAACAGAAGTTAAGTTTAAGTGCTAAAGTGAGTTTGGAAGACAAGTTCAGGGGGAAAGATGTCTTTTCTCTAATTTATAATACCTTTTATGTAATTTTTAGATACTACATGTTACTCTACTTGTTCAAACTTTTGTGGCATCGATAGTCAATTATAATTTTAGAAATATTTAAGAGTTAATACATAAAAATGGCCCTAAACTTGACATCAAATTATAACTTTGACCTTAAATTTTGACAGTGTACAAATATGACCTTTAACTATTCAAAACTGCACAAATATGACCTCCAATTCTACGTGGCAAAACGCGTGTTCAACACGCAAAATTGGGCGCGTCCAGCTTAAATCTAAGGGCATAATACATAAATATGACCTTAAACTTTGACAGTGCACAAATATGACCTTTAACTATTCAAAACTGCACAAATATGACCTTTAAATGACTCTTCACTATTATTTTTTTTATTATTTTTGGCTCAAAGATGAAAATAGCATCTAATTTCTTTTGTCATTGCAGAAAAAGAGCAATATTAAAGATTTATTAATTAGGCGGGTCAGTCTCATATGAAAAAATCGAGCGGGTATGTATATATTATAAAGCAGAGGACGAATTTAAGTTATATAATATATCTAAATATTATTTATTTAAATATTAAATTAAAGATAAACTATACTAATAAAAAAAATTATAGTTTTAATAAAACGTTATTAAATTAATGTTATTAAGGAGAGTAGTAGTATATTAAATTAACGTTATCAAATTAACATAATTAAAATGTTATTAAATTAACGTTATTAAAACGTTATTAAATTAACGAGGGGCGGACCTACGTGATTGCCATGGGGTTCACCTGAACCCCCTCGGTAAAAAAATTATGTTGTATATATATAAGATAGAAAATGTATATTTATGTACGTATATTAATGTTGAACCACATGAAACAAGGCACTTAGCTAGCCCAGTGGTGTTATTTTCTCTTCTTGAGCGCTTTCTTCGGCCTACTATGCAGGTTCGATCCCTGCTAGTGGCTGTTTTTTATTTAATTAAAAAAAATAGGTGATGCTACTATTAAAATAAATAAAATAAATTATTATTATAATAATAATAATAAAAATGACGTCGTTTTAACATAAAAAGCAAGACTTTGATAGTGCACAAATATGACCTTTAACTATTCAAAACTGCACAAATATGACCTCTCTCCAAGTTAGACCTTTTAACGACGTGGCACCGTGTGATTGGATTACCTTTCCACGTAGGCGCGAGTGAGAATCACGCATGGGGTTGCAAAATCGGAGGGCATATTTGTTCAAGTTTTGAATAGTTAAAGGTCCTATTTGTACACTATCAAAGTTTAAGGTCAAAGTTATAATTTGATGTCAAGTTTAGGGTCATTTTTATGTATTAACTCATTACTTAAGTTTTAAATTATTATCACCTTTTTATAATTCCATTTAAGTGGCGCAAATATAATTTTTAGAGTCAACCAAATATTTTGTATCTTTAAAAAAATTTAAATTGTTAAATAATAAATTATATTTTTTAAATACTTTAAGTTATTAATTATTATAATTTATAATACTTCTTATTTAATTTTTAAATAATACATGTTACTATCGTCGTCCAAACTTTTGTGGCATTGATATTCAATTATATTTTTAACTATTCCAATTTAAGTAGCACTGATGCAATTCTAAGAGTCAACCAAATATTTTATATTTTTAAAATTTTTAAGGTGTTAATTATTCAACAACAACAAACCCAGTGTATTCCCACATAGTGAGGTCTGGGGAGGGTAAGATGTACGCAGTCCATACCTCTACCTCTAAAGAAGTAGAAAGGTTGTTTCCGATAGACCCCCAGCTCGAGACACGGAATACTAAACAAATTCATAGTAAAGCATGGAACAAGATGGCATAACATAAATACGACACCCACAAGTAATAGTAAACAGATAAAAGTAAACAGATTCGTATTAAAGCATGAAACAAGGTATCATAACAAGAATAATACCCCACCAAGTAATTCCCTACACTAGCAACCCAAACTGACCTTAGCCTTCTGCCCTAATTCGCGTCTTTCAGATATTCCTATCTAGGGTCATGTCCTCAGTGAGTTGTAACTGCTCCATGTCCCACCTAATCACCTCTCCCCAGTACTTCTTCGGCCTACCCCTGTCCCGCCTAAAACCATCCAAAGCTAGTCTCTCACACCTACGAATTGGGGCATCCATGCCCCTCCTCATCACGTGTCTGAACCATATCAATCGGACTTCTCGCATCTTATTCTCCACTGGAGTCACACCAACCTTCTCCCTGATAGTCTCATTCCAAACTCTATCCCCTCTAGTCAGCCCACACATCCAACGCAACATCTGCATTTACGCCACCTTCATTTTTTAAATATGGGAGTTCTTAACTGGCCAACACTCCGCTCCATACAACATGGCCGGACGGACTACCACCCTGTAGAATTTGCCTTTAAGCTTGGGCGGCATCTTCTTATCACACATCACCCCCGAAGCGAGCTTCCACTTCATTCATCCCGCCCCAATACGGTGCGAGACATCCTCGTCAATCTCACCATTACCCTGAATCACGGACCCAAGATACTTGAAACTAACCCTCTTACATACCACCTGTGATTCCAACTTCACTACCACCTCATTCTCCAGCCTCACGTCATTAAACTTGCATTCCAAATACTCTGTCTTGCTTCTACTCAACCTGAACCCTTTAGACTCAAGAGTTTGTCTCCACACCTCTAATTTATCATTCACACCACCCGCGTCTCAGCAATCAAAACTACATCATCTGCAAAAATCATACACCAAGGCACCTCTCCTTGAATACGCCGCGTCAACACATCCATCACCAAAGCAAACAAAAAGGGACTAAGAGTAGATCCCTGATGCAATCCTGTCAAGCCAGTGAAATGCTCTGAGTCTCCTCCCGCCGTCCTCACCTGAGTTTTAACTCCATCATACATGTCCTTAATTGCTCTGATATATGCCACCGGGACTCCACTCACCTCCAAGCATCTCCAAAGCACCTCCCTGGGGACTTTGTCGTATGCCTTCTCCAAGTCGATAAACACTATGTGCAGGTCCTTTTTTCTTTTCCTATACTGTTCCATCAACCTCCGTACTAGGTGAATTACCTCCATCGTCGAGCGACCAAGCATAAATCCAAACTGGTTCTCCGAAATAGACACTATCCGTCTCAGCGTCACCTCGACCACTCTCTCTCAAATCTTCATAGAGTGACTCAATAACTTAATACCCCTATGGTTATTGCAACTCTGAATGGCACCCTTGTTCTTATAAAGAGGGATCATAGTACTCTACCTCCAAGCCTCGGACATTTTCGCCGTCTTGAAAATTTCATTAAACAATCCAGTCAACCACCTTAAACCAGCCTCGTCAGAAAACTTCCAAAAATCCACAGGTATCTCATCAGCCCCCTCGCCCTACCCCTTCGCATCCTACGAACAACCTCTCTAACCTATTCTACCTTAAAACGTCTACAATAACTAAAATCCCGACACTCCTCTGAGTGCTCCAGCTCCCCTAATACAATAGCTCTATCTATAATATTTTTTAGAATATATAATAAATTAATTATTTTTAGATATTTTAAATCGTTAAATATTATTAGAGCTGTCCATACGAGTTGGCCCAACCCAACCCAACCCAACCCTAGTGGGCTAGAGAGATAAACAAGTTAGAACGGACTGGTCCTTTTAAATAAAGGGCTTTTGAAAAACAGCCCAACCCAGTCCTAAGCAGGCCACGGGTTGGGACGGATTGACCCTTCACAAAAATAAACATAACCTAAAATATGATAAATGAAAATACATAAATAGTTTGAGCTTATCACTTGTTTTAATAGTCATAAATACACTAACAAATTCAAGAAGTGAACGAATAAAGTGATTATAAATATCAATTTAAAGTCAATAATATCAACATTCTGTAATGCCTAATCAAATAATATTTATATAAGCCAAGAGACCTGTTAATTAGAGATTCAAAGTCATCTCATGTCAAAAAAAAAAATTGTAACCACCAAAACTCCAAAAGATGGACAAAAATTAAATTCAAAACTTACAAATCTTAACTGGACTAAAATCTTGCCCAGTTACAAAACAAATCTAAATTTTTAAATATTACAAAACTAATCAATTAAGGCTTATCAAGTATAACTCCACTTTCAGTTGCACGTGCAATATGTTCTGAATCATCAATCACATTTGAATCAATGTTTGACATAATTTCCTTAAGAAGTTCATCTTCATCTACAATTAACATCAAACAAGATATTAGTTAGATAACCTTTAACAAATACTATGAGAAAAATAGAAAATATTACCTGTATTAGATTGGATAAATCAATGCAACCAATTTCTTGTAGTAATAAAAGTGTGGACATTTTCATGATGGATACAACTTCTATACTTGGTAACAACACGACCACCAATACTAAATGTTGATTCCGATGCGACTGAAGTAATTGAAATACTAAGTACATCACATGACGTGCCATGACTGAAAGATCGGGATATTTTTTTTCTTTATCCTTCCAATACTAGATAACATCCATATCCATCTCTTGAAAGGACTCATAGTCAAGCTTTTGTTCCTCCAAATAAAGGGTCAACTCTGACTTTCTAGCATTACAAACAGATGTATCCTCAAACATTTTAAACTCCTATTAATTTAAAACATGAAATATAATATTCCCTCCGTTTAAAAAAAAATGACTTACTTTTAACTTGGCACAAAATTTAAGAAAATAAAGAAGACTTTTGAATCTTGTGGCCTTAAATTAAAATTGTGTCAAATGTACCAAAATGTTCTTTAATCTTGTGGTCCTAAACATGTCATGTGGAAAGTTGAAATTAAAGTATTGCCAAAAAAAGAAAAGGGTCATTCTTTTTTAAACGGACTAAAAAGGAAAGTAGGTCATTCTTTTTGAAACGGAGAGAGTAATAATAAGATTAGTAAAGATGTAAATAATAAAACTATAAACAATCAAATCTTACAGCAAACTCTTGCAAGGAATACGATGAAACTAATTAAACTAATATAAACTAATCAAGTTAGTAGCAACTTCAGGAACTTTAGTATTAACATTCTACAGTTAAATGTAGCAAGTAGCAACTTCAGGAGCTTTCATGATGTTAGTAGAAACACTTTTGTATTCAGTGATGTAAGACAGACAACCACTACTCACTAGGCAGAAATAGCTCAATATTTACTTCACAACCTGGATGGGAAAAAGTTGCTAGAATATAACCAAACACAAAAGATATAACCTATCTCACTTATTCGGAAAAACGAAAAATTGACTACCATCAACAATACCAAACACAACATAATCACAAAGCTGAAGAAAGAAGAGTAGGAAGAAGAACAAATAAAAGAAAATAAAAGTTGATACTTACAGCAAATAAAGTAGACTTTTCGATTTGGACCGACTTCCTTCTTCGGTAGCAATAGCACTTGTCCCAATTTGATTATTTTCATACTGTTCATAGAGCTTGTGTAATTTTTTCTCAATAGTTGCAACTTTTTCTTTTGCCGAAGAAGCATCCACCTTTGAGAAGCAAAATTCTAAAAGTTGCGTCTTGAATCGAGGATCAAGAATAGCTCCAAATGAGAGTACTAAACTAAATCTATTCCAGTATTTCTGAAACTTCTTGAACATTCTTGCAGCCATTTCCTTAATAACTTCATCTGAACTACTTGAATTCTCCTTCAACAAGCATTCAATTTTCTAAACTTGCATAATTTACAAGTTGGAAGTTGGATAACTTGAACCAGAAATCAAATTAGTTATTTCATAAAAAGGTTCCAAGAATTCAAATATTTTTTCTGCCCTTCTCCAATGATCAAATGTAGGACAGAGAGTAATTTCTGTCAATCAATTGTAGACTAGAAAAAGCTTTTTCATATTGTAGTGCACTTTCAAGCATCAAGTACGTTGAGTTCCATCTAGTTGTCACATCCAAACGCAAACCCAAATTTTACTAATCCCCACTTGCTTAACACATTGTTCAAATTTTCTCATTCTACCATCAGATCCTTTTACATACTTCACACTTTCTCTAATTCTAAACAAGACATCAGTAGCTGCTTTTAAAACTTCTTGGACAATCAAATTAAGAATATGAGCAGAACAACGCACATGAAAAAACTCACCATCACATAATAAACTCTTTTGCAAACCAAGATGTCTAGGGATGGCAATGGTGCGGTGCGGGTTTTTTCTAAACCCGCAAGTTATAAAACCGCACCGCACCGCATCACCTTTAAACCCGCATAAATCCGCCCCACTCATACCCGCACCGCACCACCCCATGTTCTTATTTTTATTTTTATTTTTTTTGAAAAATTTGTAATTCCATTAAAAATCATAATATTTTCAAATCTACAACTAAGAAATAATAATTAATTTCTATTATATCACTTTTCACTAAGAAATTCTCAAAAAATATCACATGTACAAGTAATGATCGAATATCATATTTTTATTAAAATGAATAGAGATATTAAAAAAACTATAAAATTATTTATTTGTAGTCTTATACACGTCGTTTTAAGTATCATAAAAATTTAAGTAAAGAATACATATAATTTTAGGTATATTTATGAGAATAATACTAATTTTTAGCTTTTTTAATTTAAATCCGCATATACCCACAACCCACACCGCACCATTTAAAAAAAACTTACTTTAACCCACCCCGCAACAGCACCGCACCACATAGCTTAAAAACTGCACCGCCCCATTGTCATCCTTAAAGATGTCCTTTTAAAATAGTTTGCAAGCTATCATTATTAGTGGCATTATCTAAAGTGATAGAGAACACCTTCTTTTCAATGCCCCACTCCTTCAAACAATCATATATAGTTGAAGCCAATTCAACTCCAGTATGAGGATCATTTCGACAAAAATTTAAAATTTTAGAAACTAACTTCCAATTATCATCAACATATTGAGCGGTCAAACAAAGATAACGCTCAGACGTACCTGCTGTCCAGCAATCAGAAGTCAAGCAAACTCGATTAAGAATCTTCGCCAAAACTTGTCTTAACTTTTCTCTCTTTGAAATATATTTTTTGAACATCCACAACACAGGTGTTCCTTGATGGGCATTATTATTTTTGGATTCGCATAATTAACCCAGGCTCTAATTTTTTTGTATTCAACAAAAGAATATGGCAAATCATGCTCAATAATAGCTTCAGCAAGCTTTTCACGGGAAATCAATTGATCTATTTTTCTTGACTATATGTTACCTTGCTGATCCATATACATCTGACCCAAATCATGGTATTTGATCATTTTACATTTAAGTATGTGTCGTTTTAAATGTGATGTTCCATAGTTCTTACCATTAGGTCCCGGAGCAGAACCGACCTTATATCTTTCCTTACAACCTCTGCATTCTGCCCTTTCCACTCCGTCTTAACCTCTACCAACTTTCTTCATATATGTCCAAACAGACGATTTTAATTGCCTATTTTCTTTTGCGTAGGTTCTTCAAGTTCATTCACCTCTACACTATCATCATGTGCACTATGTTCATCTTCATTCTCCATTAATTTTCCTGTAATAAGATAACATGTCAAAATTTCAGACTTCAAAAACTAATTAGATGCAATCAATTAGAAGTAATACACACACAGGTTGTACCACCTTAAGCATCTTGTCAGTATCCAAATTATCTGAAAAATTTTAAAACATAAGAAAAGCACTAAATTTCAACTCGCACTATCTTATAGTAACATAAAAAGTCTCTGCAGAATTTGGCCAATGGTGGATGGAGAACTGCCACGGTGTCAACGATGCTTTTTTTTGGGATATATTTGTAATCGACACAAAAATAGACAAAAACAGAAAAACCTGATTAAGAGTAAAAAACGCTGATTTGATAGAACTTAGAAGCAGGAGACAGTGGAAATTTGAAACTCCAAAATAGTAGGTACGCAAATCGCTGGTACCCAAATAATAAGTAACTCAGTATCCAAATTGATCAAATTTGGGTAGATCGTTGCGAGTATATTGTTGGAGAGGTTAATATTGGTGCCAACATCAGATTTCGAAATTAAAAAAAATCATACACCCCTAACAGGCACATACAACATGATAATGATGCGGATTTGAAAAGAATACACTTCACATTACTTCAACTCACTCACATACTCTCAGTGCACAATTAGAACATAATATATCAGTATCATCAAGGGAAAAAAACAAGGCAACCACACAAGAATTGCACTTATATATAGATTGCAAAAAAATCATTTGGCCAGGTTCGCATTTCTTAGGTCTTACTTTGAATCTGGTGGATTTTTTGGTACTTAATCCTCATACCTCAAATTTAATATGCTCATGTTTAACTATGTAAAAATTTACAGCACCCGATATATACACCAAACCAATGAACATAAGACAAGTGTCTTGTAGATACACTTCTTAACAATTTAACCATGGTTAAGTGGTATGCACTTTCACTTTGATTTATTGATTCTTGATGCAGGTAAATACTTAACATATTTAGCTTATAAATTAATTTCTAATTGTTGAACTAGACGAAAACCATGCTTAATCTTAGTACTAGTACAAATATCTTAATTCACTTAGCCAACTAATCTTTATGTTTAAGCACTGTCCCTGCAATCAGGATTTAAAAACAAAAACAAAAGATTAAGAAACAGATTCAATATACACCAAAAAAGGGATATTTTCATAAGAGAAGGGAAGGAGAAGATTACAAGGTGAAAAATTAAGCTAGTCAACCAGAACTACTAAAATTCTCTAAGCAAGAAAAGTGAATACTATCAACTCAAAATAGTCATACAGTTCACAAAAAGGTAGACAACCCACTCAAAATAATCAAATAAACAACAACAAAAAAAACAGTTCTTTAATTTAAGCCAGATCATCAAAATTTCTTCATGTTCATTAATAAAGAGATATAATTATGCAATGATAAACTCCCAAAATTCAAATAATTGGTGATTAACTAGAAAAAAAGGAGGATAATTTTTCCAATTTCTTACCTGTATCCATTTGGAGAGATTTGGACAAACTCATATTTGGCTTGCACACAAAGCAGCGCAGCTAGGTGTTTTTAGTTTATCCCATTTGCTTTCTGGTAAGCAATTATATCTACATAAATTAGCTTCTGCTCCTGTATCTAACATAGGCGTATAATATCTACTGTAATATCCTTCTACTACTATCTTCATTAATACATATATCTTCATTTCATGTTAAGGCTATGGCATATATCATTGTCAGTTTTTATTTCTTCATTTTTTACTAGATATTTTGCTATATGATTTTCTTCTTATCCTGTATTCAAAAGTATTAAATGTTCTTTTTCATTTATTTTTCCCGTTATATAATATTGGTTTAAATTACTTATTGAATTTGTTTCATAACTTGTTCTTTTTGATGAGCTTGATGATTCTGGCTT